>NC_060173.1:79386352-79686352 GCF_021184085.1 Oncorhynchus gorbuscha
GTGTGTGTATCTACAGTATACATCGTGGGCTGTGTTTGCTGTCAGCTCTGTAGCCCACCATTGAGTCATCACAATGCTTCCAGAGACATATTTCCAACAACACACAGCAGCAGCAGTATAGACACAACGAGACATCCCACAGTGGTTGCAGTGACAGCTGCCATACTCGTCCTGTCACAGCACTTTGTGACAGTACAGCAGTACAGCCAGGCTGAATAGGGACAATGACAATGATAGCCACCTCGCTTTCTTCTGACTCCAGTCCTATAGCCGGGACGTCTGGTCTATTCACAGACTCACCGTGGCGTCGTATCTGTACGGAGAGATAACGTCGATACGTTTGCTAGCAATATTCTCTTCTTTGGTTCCACTGGGCTATTTAATGTATCTACACGTATCCACACGTTAGACCCACAGTCACATCGGTACAGGGATAAACGTGGCTACAGTACACCATGATAGCAGAAAAACTGGCAGGATTTGTGAAACACGGTCTGTGGTAGGCTTGAGTGTCACTGAGAGATTTGATGTATCCACACAATGCTATCAGCTTCGGCAAATTATATGATACATTCTCTAGGGCTAGGACATCAGCAATATTATTGTACTCTACTGGCTATATGATACTCTGTTGTTTAGTAACTGCATGGAGCTGGTATATGTCCTTCGTAGTGATATTTGGTTGTATTTACACTACACGACTAAAAATATGTGGACACCTGCTCGTCGAACATCTCATTCCAAAATCATGGGCTTTAATATGGAGTTGGTCCCCCTCTTGTTGCTATAACAGCCTCCAATTCTTCTGGGAAGGCTTTCCACTAGATGTTGGAAAATTGCTGTGGGGATTTTCTTCCATTCACTCACAATAGCATTGGTGTGTTCGAGCAATGATGTTGGCGATTAGGCCTGGCTCGTAGTCGGCGTTCCAATTCATCCCAAAGGTGTTCGATGGGGTTGAGGTCAAGGCTCTGTGCAGGCTAGTCAAGTTCTTCCACACCGATCTCGACAAACCATTTCTGTATGGACCTTGCTTTGTGCACAGGGATATTGTCATGCTGAAACAGGAAAGGACCTTCCCCAAACTGTTGGAAGCAAAGAATCATCAAAAATGTCATTGTATGCTGAAGCATTAAGATTTCCCTTCACTTGTGCGTGGCTCCTCGGCCATGGAAACCCATTTCATGAAGTTCCCGATGAACAGTTCTTGAGCTGACGTTGCTTCCAGAGGCAGTTTGGAACTCGGTAGTGAGTGTTGCAACCCGAGGACAGATGATTTTTACGCGCTTCGGCACTCGGCCGTCCTGTTCTGTGAGCTTGTGTGGCCTGCCACTGTCGCGGCTGATCCGTTGTTGCTCCTAGACGTTTCCACGTCACAATAACAGCACTTACAGTTGACCGGGGGCATCTCTGGCGTATGTGTTATTTCATCGTTTTGATGTCTTCACTATTACTCCGCAATGTAGAATAGAAACCCTTGGACGAGTAGCTGTGTCCAACCGTTTGACTGGTACTGTAGATACACATGGAGCGTGTGACTCTCTTCATTTTTTCTACCTTCCAGTTTGTCCTCCGTTCGTCGGCACCTCCACACTAAGTCGTGTTCTCTGGGTTTGCTCCAGCTCACGGTTTGCAGAACTCTTCCATCGTATGCCCAGTACCTAGACAGATCAACCCCAACCTGCAACAATGACTACCGACCTGTAGCTTTAACATTCAGCCATGAAGACCTTTGAAAGGCTGACTCCACTACCACTCATCACTCCCTGTTATCATCTATGCATAGCCACTTTAATAACCCGACCTGCATGTACATCATTTCCTCAACTACCCTCAACACGCCGGTGCCCCCGCACATTGACACATAGACTCTGTACCGGTACGCCCTGTATACAGCCCCGCTATTGTTATTCACTACTGATCTTTCATTATTTGGAGGGGGGTGGGGGGGGGTGTATTTTCTCCAAACTGCATTGTTGGTTAAGGGCTTGTAAGTAAGCATTTCACTGTGAGGTTGTATTCTGCGCATGTGACACATAACATTTGATTTGATGTGATTCTTCGCCAGCTACAAAAGGAGGTATGCTCTTACTCAAACCCACTCCGGTTTTCCTACAAGTGGCACAGGGGTGTTGATGATTCACTCCCTACAGCACAGTGCCCACACCCACACGGACAAGCCCAAAACTGACAGGATGGTATTTGTGGATTCCTCTAGTGTCTTCAACACAGTACAGCTTAACATAACGGGTCAAAAGCTCCAGAACATGAATTTCAATCCACATCTGATTCTCTGGGGTCCTCTCCTTCCTGACAAATAGACACCAGCCGGTCAGATTCAACAGTCGCTGCAGCTCATCCAGAACCATCTGTAGAGTATCGCCACGATGCTCTGTCATCTCGCCGGTGTTATTCACCCTCTACACAGGGCACTGTAGGAGCTCGGACCCAGATGTGACGTTGATTAAAGTACTTGGACGATACAGTTATAATGGACACGCAACTCAGAGATCTCCAGGCTGCAATCTACAGGTTTTATCCTCTGGTGTAGCCGGAACTACCTGGATCTCAACTCAAACAAGACGCCTGGT
This sequence comes from Oncorhynchus gorbuscha, assembly GCF_021184085.1. NCBI lineage: Eukaryota > Metazoa > Chordata > Actinopteri > Salmoniformes > Salmonidae > Oncorhynchus > Oncorhynchus gorbuscha. Next base: position 79,388,944 of record NC_060173.1, read on the forward strand.
CATTGACTTCAGAAGAGACCAACCTCCCACCCCAGTGCTGGAGATTAACGGCCAGGTCATTGAGTGAGTGGAGGACTATAAATACTTAGCATCCTCGACAACAAGCTCTCCCTCAAAAAGGAACACAGAACCGATCTAGGGAAACCCAATGAACAGGGTAATAGACATCCATGGGAAGGTCATTGGATAAAGACAGGAACACTTCAGTGACATCTATAAAAAAAAACATTTTAAAAAAATGAGTGAGGAAAAAGGGGAACAAATAGCCTTGGACAGGGGCGACAGGTAGCCTAGTGGTTCGAGAGTTGGGCCAGTAACCGAATGGCCCTGAGCTGACAAGGTAAAAATCTGCCCCTGAACAAGTGGTTCTTATGTTCTTAGGCCAATCACTGTAAATAAGAATTTGTTCTTTACTGACTTGCCTAGTTTAATAAAAGAAAATGACACACACACTCCATGACCAGTATAGCCCCCTACTTTCTGGCCACAGATATAGATCTCTGGTATACAAATCTAAAATGGCAGCTTCCAGTTTTGTTCCGTCAAACTCCTCAACGCTTGAAGTTATTATTTGTATTTGTATAGTGTTACGAAAAATTAAGAACAGCGTCGAAAGCGGTGCTCCTGGCACCTACTACCAAACCCCGTTCAGCAACACTGAGCAACAGGATTCCTCTCTAGGTTCCCGATACTGGAGGGTAAACAGTGCTAGTCATCTGTAACACAGCAACACTGAGCAATATGATACACTCCTGCTGACAGATGTTAGAGGCTACACAGTTCTGGTCAGTCCAGTGGAGGGCTAAACCACGACATGGTGGACGTCTACTTCCATATTCATAGTCACACTATGTTTTGACCTTTGCTCACTGAGCGAGTGAGTTACTGGGAACGTACGGATTGCTCTGTTGTGCTCCACCGCAGCAACCATGGGATTAAGACGGGGCCTGTATTTAAGCAATAACGCCAGAGAGGTGTGGTATATGGCCAATATACCACGGCTAAGCACTGTTCTTAGGCACGACGCAACGCGGCGCATTGGCCTTTGTTGGCTGTCATTGTAAATAAGAATTTGTTCTTAACTGACTTGCCTAGTTAAATAAAGGTTAAATAAAATATATTTATATATCACAAACACCCGAAGTGCCTTATTGCAATTAAAAACTGTTTACCAACGTAAATAGAGCTAACTGTTTTGGTCTGATAAACCACGGCTGTCAGCCAATCATCATTCAGGGCTCGAACCACTCAGTTTCTAAATGGAAACGAGCAGATGTGTGCTTATCTCTCTCTATTTCGTCCTCTCTGTCTTTGTCTCTTTACACGCAACCGATACAAGGGGACCGATTCAATTAGATGTGCTGTGATTCGCAGCCCCTTTAACTAATTAGTGTAATGACAGTTTTATCACTGCAAGGTGAGTGAAGCATCCACTAGAACTGGAATGGAACCGCAGCTGAAATAGAACATGAATTCATACAGTGTATTTGTGATGCACGGTGATGACTGAATACACAAGATTATCTGGTGCTTTGGATGTCAGAGACTTTCAATTCAACGACTTCAACGACGTCAACGACTTCTATTGTGTGTATGAGCTCATAATCACTAAACAATATAATCCCACTGTTTCAATGTAGCCCCACCCTGCAGTGCTAGCTGTTATGTAGCTCTCGTCTGTGTAGTCCCGCTCTCACTCTCTCTATCTCTTTTCATTCATCTTTATCCATCCTTCGGGGTTCGATCAAGTCTGCCCTTTCCGTTTGAGAGCAAGCTCATTCGTTCCCTCCGTGTAGCGCTGTTTTTCGATCCCAATCGACCCGTCCTGCTAGCTTGCCACGCTGCCCAGTGCACCACGCCACTCTGTTGTTTCTCTCTCTCCTCTCTTTCTTTTCTTTTTCTCTTTGTCTTCCATCAATCTGGTCCAGCTGGAGGAAGTAGGAAGGGCTGCTCTCTCTCTCTCTCTCTCTCTCTCTCTCTCTCTCTCTCTCTCTCTCTCTCTCTCTCTCTCTCTCTCTCTCTCTCTCTCTCTCTCTATATATATATATATGCTGATTTTCCCTTCTCTCTCCCTCCACTCTCCTTCTCTCTCACTGTTACGCACACACACACACACACACACACACACACACACACACACACACACACACACACACACACACACACACACACACACACACACACACACACACACACACACACACACACACACACACACACACACACACACACACACACACACACACACACACACACACACACACAGATATGTCAGTTGTTTTTTTACACACAGTATGTCAGAGCATCCCCATTTTCCCTGGAAGATGAAAGCAGTGTGTGTGTTTGTGAGTCTGTCCTCTTTGCGGCCCTGCCTCTAGTCATTGAGACTGCATGGTGTGTGTCTCTGTGTCAAGCTTAATTTAATTCATAATATAAAGAGCTTACAGTATGAACGTCCTGCCAGAGAGAAATAGGGGGGGGGGGCAGACTTTGATTTGGGGTGATGTTGGGACAGGCTGTGTGTCTGGATGCAGGGTCTTCGGGGTGTCATGGAGAGTAGTTGCACTGAAATGACTCCCTTTTGATTGCAACTGGTTGTTGGTGGTTGTCATTACCATTGCTGCTTTGCATTATTGTCACAGCTGTTTATGTTACTGTTGTTGATGCCCTTCTTGTTGCTGTTACTCGTAGACAGCAGATCGTTCAATTAGTTAAGGATGATAATGGATTGGATGTTTACAGTATAAGGGTGTTGTAAAGGACACAGTGGGAGACATAGAGCTGGTCGCAGCAGGTGTTTGTTGCAAAGGACCACAGGAAGAGGCAGGTAGCTGGGTCCAGGGGCAGGCAGAAGGTCATACACAGGAGGAGGCATGTAGCTGGGTCCAGGGGCAGGCAGAAGGTCATACACAGGAGGAGGCAGGTAGCTGGGTCCAGGGGCAGGCAGAAGGTCATACACAGGGGGTCCAAAAGGGAACAGTACAGGCAGGGAAAAGGCTAGTAACGTAGTCCGTGATATCAGGCAATACGAAGATAACAGGAAATCCAGGCTAAACTACAGGCAGGGAGTAGGCAAAAAGGCGTCGTTAGTGAGGCAGGCTAAAACTATCATACAAGGGAGGAGTAAATCACAGGAAACTCAGCGCTCCGAAAGACATGTGTCACAAAACAAACTATACCTCACAGTGATGGGGTGCAAAGAACGAAATAGTGTGTAATAATGACATACAGGTGTGTGAACAGGTGATGAGAATTCAGGTGATTGGGATCTGGAGAGTGAGCTGCTTTCAGGGGATCTAGGTGTTTGAGAGTGTGAGCTGGAAGCAGACGTTACAGGTATAAGGTAATCAAATTTGGAAAAGGGAAATCGGGAGTCCTTTTCTCATGACATAAAAAGTCAAACGGGTTTGGAACAGGAGAGACATACATGTTCCCATACAAATCTGATTGGATACAACATTTGACTATTGAAATATCAGCCTCATTTTACCTCCAGAGGTGATTTTATTTTCTGATGGCTCATCGGGGACATTTTTGATGACGGCTCTAGCCGGGGACAGGCCACCAAAACCGGGGACTGTCCCCGGAAATCACGGACGTTAGGTTACCCTAGGATGGGGACTCACCTCATCCAGCTACCTCCGATGTATAGCATGCATCAGCTCAAGTTTCAAATTCCCTACCTTCCTCCTCCTCATCTTGGTCTTACGGTTGTTGTCTGTTCATGCTTGGTCCTGTCTCCTCCTGAGGGCAGAGCGGAGTGCTAGTGAGATGCTCTGAACTAATGAAAGGTCAGCAAGATATAAATAGGCACACTGGAAGAAGTATGGGGAAATGTCACTGCGGTATATAGCCTGTATGTGCAGAGAGAGAGAGAGAGAGAGAGAGAGAGAGAGAGAGAGAGAGAGAGAGAGAGAGAGAGAGAGAGAGAGAGAGAGAGAGAGAGAGAGAGAGAGAGAGAGAGAGAGAGAGAGAGAGAGAGAGAGAGAGAGAGAGAGAGAGAGAGAGAGAGAGAGAGAGAGAGAGAGAGAGAGAGAGAGAGAGAGAGAGAGAGAGAGCATTTATTATTTTCTTTCTGCTGTACAGTACACATTCAACATTTCTATTACTGATTTTGACCTGCTGGCTTTGGTAAATTGCCACATTGCTGTATAGAACTTCATTCTTGTACTCTGAAAAGACCTTGTGGTTCTAATCAATGTTGCTTGCATTCAGACACACAAAGGTCCAAGTACAGCCAACAAAGGCTGTAGGAGAAAAACATGCTTAATGTTAGGTCAGAGTCACAGGATGAGGCAGATTTATGGAAAGAAATCATCTTTGGACAGTGTTGGTGTTCTCTGAATAATCAACCAAAATCAACAATGATACATACTTAAAGAACAAGTGTCTTATAAGACCACACGGGCTGGGCACCAATTGGTGTATGACGCTGAAAGAAAAATCAATCAATATTTAACGGCAGATTGAATATGGAAGTCCGGCAGTCTCTTGTGTGTTAGTCCAAATGGCCTGCAGCAGCTACAGAGACGTCCTTCCTCCCAGAGGAAGCTCTGTGACTGACAGGTGGAGGCACGTCGAAGAGAACAACAACTAGAACAATTGATGATACCTATTCCTATGGATTAGGTTTCGCCTGATTTAGGAACGTTCTGCTTTGCTGCACGGGGTCTGCCACTTGTTTTGGTCAGGTCGTTGTTGTAAAAGAGAAAGTGCTCTCCAGTCTCTCCGACTTGGGTACCTGGTTAAATAAATGTCAAATACATGGAAATGACAAAGGGTTGACTGCTGCAGCCGTATCTGCCTGAAAGACACGGGGTCAAACTGATCAATGCCTGTCAAACACCTGGCCGGTTGTATTCACAGGTCGTCATTGAAAATGACAACCGGTTCTTTACAGAGTTACTTGAATAAATGTCGGCTAAACAAATAAATAAATACACACGTTTTGACTTTATCGTGGAGCCTTTAAGGAGGGAAATACAGGAGAGGGGGAGAAAAGGGGTAAGGAAGGTAAACAACATTGTTTTACCCAAAACCAAAACATCTACTTCTACTTTGTCCGAATGTTTGCATGTTTCCACGTCTATTTATTCCACTCTTGTGTTTTTTTTAATGAGCCTAGGTGTGCGTCAGAATAGGGTGATGATGGAAACATTGTTTGGCGAAAAGCGCTCTTTTGACCTTTAAAGCAGAAAGGCCATGAAGTCACTCCTTCCTTTTCAATGTTTTTTGTAATTTTCTCAGATTCACAGGGTCATTTCAAATAGTATATCTTTTTTTCTTCCCCAGGATTTTGCCTTCCCCAAAGGAGAGGAAACAGTGATCAAATCGAATGCTTTTCTAGTCATTTATCTGGGATGTGTAAAACACTCTGGGACAGGTGGACAAGCAAAGGTGTAAAAACAGAGAAAGAGAGAAAGAAGAAAAGGGTTGAGTTTTCAGAGAGAAAAGTGAGAGAAAATTGGAGTATTCAGAGAGAAAAGTGGAGGGTTCTGAGAGAAAAGGTGAGTGTTCAGAGAGAAAGGTGGAGTATTCAGAGAGAAAAGTGAGTGAAAAGTAGTGTTCAGATAGAAAAGTGGAGTATTCAGAGAGAAACGTGGAGTATTCAGAGAGAAACGTGGAGTATTCAGAGAGAAAAGTGGAGTATTCAGAGAGAAAAGTGGAGAATTCAGAGAGAAAAGTGGAGAATTCAGAGAGAAAAGTGGAGAATTCAGAGAGAAAAGTGGAGTATTCAGAGAGAAAAGTGGAGTATTCAGAGAGAAAAGTGGAGAATTCAGAGAGAAAAGTGGAGAATTCAGAGAGAAAAGTGGAGAATTCAGAGAGAAAAGTGGGGAATTCAGAGAGAAAAGTGGAGAGAAAAAGTATTGGAAAAGTATTCAGAGAGAAAAGTGGAGAATTCAGAGATGGAGAAAAGAGAAAAGAGTATTCAGAGAGAAAAGTGGAGAATTCAGAGAGAAAAGTGGAGAATTCAGAGAGAAAAGTGGGGAATTCAGAGAGAAAAGTGAGAGAAAAAAGTGAGAGAAAGGATAAATAAAAAATGATTGGGGTTGGTTTGAAATGTGTGTCTGTTTTTTTTAGGTTAACAGTGTATGTGGACTAAATAGTTAATTACTAGCTGTAGCCTCTAGTAAAACTACATTTTAACCTATTTTCAGCACAGAGACTCACTCAACATTGCAAAATGTAGAGCATGTGTGGAAACCCAAACTGGAACCCTGCAAATGTCCTAAATGTAATGTAATCTTAGCTTAGCATCATGCTAGTATAGCTTTCATATCTTTCAATTAATACATGTGGGCTGACTACGCAAGTCTAACATGCTAAAAACGTGTTTGTTTTTGTGTGTGTTTGTGATAGTAGCTCAGGTGAATTTTGTGTCTCAAACTAATGGCCACACATCCTCCTCTCACATCTGGGTGAAACTCTGAAGACAGGAGCTCTAGAGGTTCAAATAGAACCAGTGTGTTTGGCTATGTGATAGTCTCTCTGTGAAGGCCTTTGATATGGAGGCTGGATGCATCGCTGGAGTGGATCTTGAGTGGACTGAATGTACAACCGATAGAAGGGTAAAGATAAACAGAGAAGAGAGAGAAATAGAGAACAAGAGAGAGGAAGAGAGAGAGGAAGAGAGCGAGAGAGAGAGAATGAGAGAGAAAGAGGAAGAGAGAGAGAAATAGCGAGAGAGAGAATAAGAGAGAGAGAGCACATCTTATCCTCAAACTGCCCTGCAGATGAGCAGCCCCAAGAGGAAAGCCACCCCCCCAGCACTGAACAAACCCAGGCCCCACAATTGCACCTCTCCTCCATTGTTGAGAGAGATAAAAATCACAGAGCTGGAGAGAGAGATGGTGGAGCTCAAAGAGCTAGTCCACACAATCAAGTCAGCACAGACCCACAGAACAGACCAGCACAACATCACCACAATGGGACAGACAACACAGGACCCACCAACCCAACAGACCCCACCTCCCCTAACAGCCCCTCTGTTAGCTCCCCGATAGCCCACCTAACAGCCCCTTTGTCAGCTCCCCGACAGCCCTCCTAACAGCCCCTTTGTCAGCTCCCCGACAGCTCTCCTAACAGCCCCCCTGTCAGCTCCCTGATAGCCCTCCTAACAGCCCCCCTGTCAGCTCCCTGATAGCCCTTCTAACAGCCCCTCTGTCAGCTCCCCCGACAGCCCTCCTAACAGCCCCTCTGTCAGCTCCCTCGACAGCCCTCCTAACAGCCCCTCTGTCAGCTTCCCCGACAGCCCTCCTAACAGCCCCTCTGTCAGCTCCCTCGACAGCCCTCCTAACAGCCCCTCCTGTCAGCCCCTCTTTGTCGACAGCCCTCCTAACAGCCCCTCTGTCAGCTTCCCCGACAGCCCTCCTAACAGCCCCTCTGTCAGCTCCCTCGACAGCTCTCCTAACAGCCCCTATGTCAGCTCTTTGTCAGCCGTCCTAACAGCCCCTATGTCAGCTTCCCCGACAGCCCTCATAACAGCCCCTCTGTCAGCTCCCTCGACAGCTCTCCTAACAGCCCCTATATCAGCTCCTTGTCAGCCCTCCTAACAGCCCCTCTGTCAGCTCCCTCGACAGCTCTCCTAACAGCCCCTCTGTCAGCTCCTTGTCAGCCCTCCTAACAGCCCCTCTGTCAGCTCCCTCGACAGCTCTCCTAACAGCCCCTCTGTCAGCTCCCCCGACAGCCCTCCTCACAGCCCCTATGTCAGCTCCTTGTCAGCCCTCCTAACAGCCCCTATGTCAGCTCCTTCGACAGCTCTCCTAACAGCCCCTCTGTCAGCTCCCCCGACAGCCCTCCTATCAGCCCCTCTGTCAGCTCCCTTGACAGACATTTTACATTTACATTTAAGTCATTTAGCAGACGCTCTTATCCAGAGCGACTTACAAATTGGTGCATTCACCTTATGACATCCAGTGGAACAGCCACTTTACAATAGTGCATCTAAATATTTTAAGGGGGGGGGGGTGAGAAGGATTACTTTATCCTATCCTAAGTATTCCTTAAAGAGATGGGGTTTCAGGTGTCTCCGGAAGGTGGTGATTGACTCCGCTGTCCTGGCGTCGTGAGGGAGTTTGTTCCACCATTGGGGAGCCAGAGCAGCGAACAGTTTTGACTGGGCTGAGCGGGAACTGTACTTCCTCAGTGGTAGGGAGGCGAGCAGGCCAGAGGTGGATGAACGCAGTGCCCTTATTTGGGTGTAGGGCCTGATCAGAGCCTGAAGGTACTGAGGTGCCGTTCCCCTCACAGCTCCGTAGGCAAGCACCATGGTCTTGTAGCGGATGCGAGCTTCAACTGGAAGCCAGTGGAGAGAGCGGAGGAGTGGGGTGACGTGAGAGAACTTGGGAAGGTTGAACACTAGACGGGCTGCGGCGTTCTGGATGAGTTGTAGGGGTTTAATGGCACAGGCAGGGAGCCCAGCCAACAGCGAGTTGCAGTAATCCAGACGGGAGATGACAAGTGCCTGGATTAGGACCTGTGCCGCTTCCTGTGTGAGGCAGGGTCGTACTCTGTGGATGTTGTAGAGCATGAACCTACAGGAACGGGCCACCGCCTTGATGTTAGTTGAGAACGACAGGGTGTTGTCCAGGATCACGCCAAGGTTCTTAGCGCTCTGGGAGGAGGACACAATGGAGTTGTCAACCGTGATGGCGAGATCATGGAACGGGCAGTCCTTCCCCGGGAGAAAGAGCAGCTCCGTCTTGCCGAAGTTCAGCTTGAGGTGGTGATCCGTCATCCACACTGATATGTCTGCCAGACATGCAGAGATGCGATTCGCCACCTGGTCATCAGAAGGGGGAAAGGAGAAGATTAATTGTGTGTCATCTGCATAGCAATGATAGGAGAGACCATGTGAGGTTATGACAGAGCCAAGTGACTTGGTGTATAGCGAGAATAGGAGAGGGCCTAGAACAGAGACCTGGGGGACACCAGTGGTGAGAGCGCATGGTGAGGAGACAGATTCTCGCCACGCCACCTGGTAGGAGCGACCTGTCAGGTAGGACGCAATCCAAGCGTGGGCCGCACCGGAGATGCCCAACTCGGAGAGGGTGGAGAGGAGGATCTGATGGCTCACAGTATCGAAGGCAGCCGATAGGTCTAGAAGGATGAGAGCAGAGGAGAGAGAGTTTGCTTTAGCGGTGCGGAGCGCCTCCGTGATACAGAGAAGAGCAGTCTCAGTTGAATGACTAGTCTTGAAACCTGACTGATTTGGATCAAGAAGGTCATTCTGAGAGAGATAGCGGGAGAGCTGACCAAGGATGGCACGTTCAAGAGTTTTGGAGAGAAAAGAAAGAAGGGTTACTGGTCTGTAGTTAGACAGCTCTCCTAACAGCCCCTCTGTCAGCTACCTGTCAGCCCTGCTAACAGCCCCTATGTCAGCTTCCCCGACAGCTCTCCTAACAGGCCCTCTGTTTAGCTCCCCCGACAGCCCTCGTAACAGCCCCCTGTCAGCCCTCCTAACAACCTTCCTAACAGCCCCCCTGTCAGCTTCCCCGATAGCCCTCCTAACAGCCCCCCCCGACATCCCTCCTGACGACCCACAAAAGCCAGAGATTGTGCACCTCATTGACACGAATGGGGAATACGTTCAAGAGAATAAACATTTTCCCAAACACAAAATGGCTAAAGTCTGGTGCCCAAACACTAGCCGTGCCCTGGAGCTGCTGTCTGAGGACAGACTAGGTTCCCTCGGCCACATCATAATTCACACGGGCACAAACTACCTGAGGGCCCAACAGGAAAGGATGGCCACAGCACTCAATGGGGTGGTTGAAAAAAATGTATTCCACTTTCCATAACACTCGAGTGGTCATCTCTACCCTGATACCCCAAAAGGAACTTGACCCTGCCACCATACAGCGGGTGAATGCAAGCATTTCCGCAAACTGTGCCCCAAAACCCAACATCTACTTGGACCACCATTCCACCCTGGTCTTTATGACAGCCTTTATGACCAGGTCCACCACTACAAGGCATCTGAAGGACATCCTCCTCAACCGCAGCACCAGCATCTCACACAGGAGCAACACAGCAAGGGGCACCCTCCTAAACCTGCACCACGAGAACCCACGCCAAGAGGACCTACACCCAGATCACAGCATCACCAGTCACTTCCCCACCCCAACCAGCCGGGACCCCACCGCAAATACAGTATGCTCAGGCTGTGAGCAGAGCAACAGGTCCAACTAAGAGGTATGTATCAGATGCTCAAAATGTTCTGCTCACATAGTTGGTTATTTGAATCAGCTGTGTAGTGCTAGGTCAAAACAACTAAATGTGCACCAAGGGGGGGCCCCAGGACCGAGTTTAGGAAACCCTGCTCTAGGTTATAGAGACATGGAAGTCCCTTCCACTAAACTACCAGCTGTGGAACAGGGAAGAGACTCACAGGGTATGCTAATTTGGTATAGAGCAGACCTCGCCCACTCTATTAAATCAGTCAAGAAAGGAACATTTTACATCTGACTTGAAATTAATGGGGAAATGATCTCAACAGAGAAAAATGTCCTACCTATATCCCCCAATAGAATCCCCATACTTTAACAATGACAGCATTTCCATCCTAGTGGGGGAGATCAAACATTTCCAGACCCAGGGACATGTACTAGTCTGTGGCGACCTAAATACCAGAACTGGACAAGAACCTGACACTCTCAGCACACATGGGGAAAAACACCTACCTGGAGGGGACAGTATTCCCTCCAAAATATGCCCAACAGGACACAGCTCTGACAAAACGACCATCAAAAATTGGTCACAACAGCAGCTCTGTCACACTCTGTCACACGCACAATCATAAGGCATCAAAGCAAAAGGAACTGAATAGCATCAAGAAATGCTACAGATGGAAGTGAAGTAGTGTAGAAACCTACCAAAAACTATTTGGCAACAACAAATTCAATCCCGTCCAGACAACTTCCTGGACAAAATGTTTCACTGCAATAGTGGAGGTATAAACTTGGCAGAAGAAAACCTCAACAGTATACTGTATATCAATGAATTGGCAGGGGGACTAGAACAGTCTGCAGCACCCAGCCTCACCCTACTAGAATCTGAAGTCAAATGTCTACTGTTTGCTGATGATCTGGTGCTTCTGTTCCCAACCAAGGAGGGCCTACAGCAGCACCTAGATCTGTTCCCAACCAAGTAGGGCCTACAGCAGCACCTAGATCTTCTGCACAGATTCCGTCAGACCTGGGCCCTGACAGTAAATCTCAGTAAGACATAAATAATGGTGTCGCAAAAAAGGTTGAGTTTCCAGGACCACAACTTCCATGTAGACTCCGTTGCCCTAGAGCACACAAAAAAACTATACAGACCTCGGCCTAAACATCAGCGCCACAGGTAACTTCAATGATCTGAGTGACAAGGCAAGATGGGCCTTCTACGCTATCAAAAGGAACATAAAATTTGACATCCCAATTAGCATCTGGCCAAAGATACTAAATATCAGTTATAGAACCCATTGCCCTCTATGGTTGTGAGGTCTGGGGTCCGTTCACCAACATACAACGTAAAACACCAAAGAATGCATGCAGAACAGAATAAGGACGATACCCAAAATTTACATAACAAAGCCATCACCTACAGAGAGATTAATCTGGAGAAGAGCCCCCCTAAGAAAGCTGGTCCTGGGGCTCTGTTCAAACACAAACAGCCCCAGGACAGCAACACAATTAGACTCAACCAAATCATGAGAAAACAAAAAGATAATTACTTGACACACTAGAAAGAAACTGGAAGAGCAAACTGGAAGAATTAACCAAAAAACAGAGCAAACTGGAATGCTATTTGGCCCTAAACAGAGAGTACACAGTAGCAGAATACCTGACCACTGTGACTGACCCAAAATGAAGGAAAGCTTTGACTATGTATAGACTCAGAGAGCATAGCTTTGCTATTGAGAGAGGTCACAGTAGGCAGACCTAGTTCTTAAGTGAAGACAGAATACATGCACACTGCCCACAAAAGGATGTGGAAACTGAGCTGCACTTCCTAACCTCCTGCCAAATGTATGACTATGTTAGAGATCCATATTTCCCTCAGACACACAAAGAATTTAAAAACAAATCCAATTTTGATAAACTCCCATATCTACTGGGTGAAATACCACAGTGTGCCATCACAGCAACAAGATTTGTGACCTGTTGCCACAAGAAAAAGGAAACTAGTGAAGAACAAACACCATTGTAAATACAACCCATATTTATCTTTACTTATTTTCCCTTTTGTACTTTAACTATTTGCACATCGTTGTTACACTGTACATAGCCATAATATGACATTTTAATATTTTGTGGGTGTAATGTTGACTGTTAATTTCTGATTACATATTCCACTTTTGTTTATTATCTATTTCACTTGCTTTGGCAATGCATAATATGTTTCCAATGCCAATAAAGCCCTTTGAATTGAATTGATAATGAGAAACAATGAAAATTGTGACTATTTCCTAAGTGCGTTCTTTTCACACAATGGCGGGAGGACCCAGAGAGGGACAGAAAAAAAGAGAGAAATAAGAAACCGACAACCGTGTATATATGGGTATAGAGAGGGTGGGAAGAAGTTGAGAGAGAGAAAGAACGAGCAGAAAAAAAAGAAAGATAACATTAGATTCAAAGATGATAACCTATCTAGGACTGGGGGTTCCGCTAGCGGAATACAAATCAGATACAAATCAACAGAAATCTCAGAAATCAAACCTCTCAAACATACAAGCATAAGGCACCATTTTAAAGATACAATTTTCGTTAATCCAGCCACAGTGTCTGATTTTCAAAAAGCTCCACAAACGATTATGTTAGGTCACCACCAAGTCACAGAAAAACCCAGCCATTTTTCCAGCCAAAGAGAGGAGTCACAGAAAATCACAAATAGAGATAAAATGAATCACTAACCTTTGATGATCTTCATCAGATGACACTCATAGGACTTCATGTTACACAATCATGTATGTTTTGTTCGATAAAGTGCATATTTAAATTCAAAAATCTAATTTTACATTAGCATGTTATGTTCAGAAGTTCCAAAACATGCGGTGATTTTGCAGAGAGCCACATCAATTTACATAAATACTCATTATAAATGTTGATGAAAATTCAAGTCTTATGCATGGAACTTTAGATAAACTTCTCCTTAATGCAATCGCTTTGTCAGATTTAAAAAAAATCTTTACGGAAAAAGCATATCATGCAATAATCTGAGTACGGAGCTTAGAGCCCAAACCAGCCAAAATAAATATCCGCCATATACAGTGGGGCAAAAAAGTATTTAGTCAGCCACCAATTGTGCGAGTTCTCCCACTTAAAAGATGAGAGAGGCCTGTAATTTTCATCATAGGTACACTTCAACTATGACAGACAAAATGGAAGAAAAAAAATCCAGAAAATCACATTGTAGGATTTTTAATGAATTTATTTGCAAATTATGGTGGAATATAAGTATTTGGTAACCTAAAAACAAGCAAGCTTTCTGGCTCTCACAGACCTGTAACTTCTTCTTTAAGAGGCTCCTCTGTCCTCCACTCGTTACCTGTATTAATGGCACCTGTTTGAACTTGTTATCAGTATAAAAGACACCTGTCCACAACCTCAAACAGTCACGCTCCAAACTCCACTATGGCCAAGACCAAAGAGCTGTCAAAGGACACCAGAAACAAAATTGTAGAGAGTGGGAGAACTTGAACAATTGGTGGCTGACTAAATACTTTTTTTGCCCCACTGTATAGTCAGAAATATTATTATAAATATTCACGTACCTTTGATGATCTTCATCAGAATGCACCCCCAGGAATCCCAGTTCCACAATAAATGTCATCATTTATGTCCATATACCTCCTTTTGTTAGGGTGTTTGGTAAACAAAATGAAACGCCCGTGCAACTTCCAAAAATTGGTCAAAAAGTTATGTTACTGGTCGTAGAAACATATCAAACTAAGTATAGAATCAATATTTAGGATGTTTTTACCATAAATGTTCAATACTGTTCCAATGCCTGTTCCAATGCCATTGTCTGTAGAAAAGCAATGGAACAACAGCTACCTCTCATGTGAATGCGCATGACTGAGCCCGTGGCTCTATGCCAGACCTTTGACTCATTCCCCCCTCCTTCAGCCCCCCTTCATAGTAGAAGCATCAAACAACGTTCTAAATACTGTTGTCATCTAGTGGAAGCCTTAGGAAGTGCAAAACGACCCATATCCCACTGTATATTTAATAGGGCCTGAGTTGAAAAACTACAAACCTCAGATTTCCCACTTCCTGTTCGGAATTTGTCTCAGGTTTCTGCCTGCCATATGAGTGCTGTTATACTCACAGACATCATTCAAACATTTTTAGAAACTTCAGAGGGTTTTCTATCCAACACTACTAATAGTATGCATATATTAGCATCTGGGACTGAGTAGGAGGCAGTTTACTCTGGGCACGCTTTTCATCCAAAAGTGAAAATGCTGCCCCATATCCCAATGAGCACTCGAACACTCGAACACACACACACACACACACACACACACACACACACACACACACACACACACACACACACACACACACACACACACACACACACACACACACACACACACACACACACACACACACACACACACACACACACACACTGGAATACTAATGGAGTTGCTGTAGAAACGAGGTCACAGAGGTATTACCATGAACAACAGTGTTATTGCCTAATTCAATGCAATGTAACATTCTAGAGAAACATCTTTAATTCTAGCTTAGCTCTTGTTACATGACTAGATGTAGGGTAAATACAATATATGTATTCGGTCCTGTTTTTAGACTTAGTATGTCCTTATCTGTATTGCCATTGTTTTCAAGCAGATTGGGATATTAATACAATTAATGCAATTCTTGGTTTATGTTATGGCCACATGACATAGTAACATAAATTGTTGGCACAGTGTTTGAGTAGGTATATGTGTGTGTGTGTGCGTGTGAGACAAAGACAGTTGGTGTATAGTTGTGAAGGGAGTGTTTTGTGTGTGTGTGTGTGTGTGTGTGTGTGTGTGTGTGTGTGTGTGTGTGTGTGTGTGTGTGTGTGTGTGTGTGTGTGTGTGTGTGTGTGTGTGTGTGTGTGTGTGTGTGTGTGTGTGTGTGTGAGAGACAGAGAGAGAGTTGGTGTGTAGTTCTGAAGGTGCCCCCCCCCCCCCGAGGCAGCTCTTATCTGGTATCTTATCACAGTCTTCAGGGAATAGAATAGAAGTGAGTGTTAACAGAAATGTCATCACTCTTTCTGTCTCTCTTTCGCTTCCTGTCTCTCTCTCTGTGTTTCTCTCCATGTCTGTCTCTTTCCTGTCCTCTCTCCCCTCTTTCAATTCAATTCAAGGGGCTTTATTGGCATGGGAAACATATGTTAACATTGCCAAAGCAAGTGAAGTAGAGATGCGCTCTCTCTCTCTCTCTCTCTCTCTCTCTCTCTCTCTCTCTCTCTCTCTCTCTCTCTCTCTCTCTCTCTCTCTCTCTCTCTGTCTCTCTGTCTCTCCGTCTGTGCAGCCGTCTTCATCGACCTTGCCAAGGCTTTCGACTCTGTCAATCACCATATTCTTATCGGCAGACTCAGTAGCCTCGGTTTTTCGGATGACTGCCTTGCCTGGTTCACCAATTACTTTGCAGACAGAGTTCAGTGTGTCAAATCGGAGGGCATGCTGTCTGGTCCTCTGGCAGTCTCTATGGGGGTGCCACAGGGTTCAATTCTCGGGCCAACTCTTTTCTCTGTATATATCAATGATGTTGCTCTTGCTGCGGGCGATTCCCTGATCCACCTCTACGCAGACGACACCATTCTATATACTTCCGGCCCGTCCTTGGACACTGTGCTATCTAACCTCCAAACGAGCTTCAATGCCATACAACACTCCTTCCCTGGCCTCCAACTGCTCTTAAACGCTAGTAAAACCAAATGCATTCTTTTCAACCGTTTGCTGCCTGCACCCGCACGCCTGACCAGCATCACCACCCTGGATGGTTTCGACCTTGAATATGTGGACATCTATAAGTACCTAGATGTCTGGCTAGACTGTAAACTCTCCTTCCAGACTCATATCA
Organism: Oncorhynchus gorbuscha; assembly: GCF_021184085.1. Lineage (NCBI taxonomy): Eukaryota > Metazoa > Chordata > Actinopteri > Salmoniformes > Salmonidae > Oncorhynchus > Oncorhynchus gorbuscha. The sequence goes on from NC_060173.1 coordinate 79,405,014, forward strand.
AACATCTCCAATTGAAAATCAAATCAAGAGTCGGCTTTCTATTCCGCAACAAAGCCTCCTTCACTCACGCCGCCAAACTTACCCTAGTAAAACTGACTATCCTACCGATCCTCGACTTTGGCGATGTCATCTACAAAATTGCTTCCAACACTCTACTCAGCAAACTGGATGCAGTTTATCACAGTGCCATCCGTTTTGTCACTAAAGCACCTTATACCACCCACCACTGCGACTTGTATGCTCTAGTCGGCAGGCCCTCGCTACATATTCGTCGCCAGACCCACTGGCTCCAGGTCATCTACAAGTCCATGCTAGGTAAAGCTCTGCCTTATCTCAGTTCACTGGTCACGATGGCAACACCCATCCGTAGCACGCGCTCCAGCAGGTGTATCTCACCGATCATCCCTAAAGCCAACACCTCATTTGGCCGCCTTTCGTTCCAGTACTCTGCTGCCTGTGACTGGAACGAATTGCAAAAATCCCTGAAGTTGGAGACTTTTATCTCCCTCACCAACTTCAAACATCTGCTATCTGAGCAGGTAACCGATCGCTGCAGCTGTACATAGTCTATTGATAAATAGCCCACCCATTTTCACCTACCTCATCCCCATAATGTTTTTATTTATTTACTTTTCTGCTCTTTTGCACACCAATATCTCTACCTGTTATGCAGGTGAATGAGGACCCAAAAGCGACTTGGCGAAAACAGAGTTTTTAATCCAGAAAGAAACTTTACAAAACAAAAAGCATAATACTACTCGTAAAGACGAGAACAGACAGGAGACTTGATCGAGAACTGCAGGTTGCCTCGGGAAGGCACTTGAACCTAGCAGACTCAGACACCTGCTCACCACGCAGCATCTGAGGGAAACACGACACGACAGGGCAAAACATAGACACAGCACGGCGAATTATAGATGAGGATCCGACGGGGCAGGAACGGAAAACAAGGAGAGAAATAGGGACTCTAATCAGGGAAAAGGATCGGGAACAGGTGTGGGAAGACTAAATGATGATTAGGGGAATAGGAACAGCTGGGAGCAGGAACGGAACGATAGAGAGAAGAGAGAGCGAGAGAGTGAGAGAGGGAGGGGGAGAGAGAGGGATAAAAAGAGGGAAAGAACCTAATAAGACCAGCAGAGGGAAACGAACAGAAGGGAAAGCACAAGGACAAGACATGATAATTAATGACAAAACATGACACTACCTGTACATGACCATCTGATCATTTATCACTCCAGTTCTAATCTGCAAAATTGTAATTATTCGCCTACCTCCTCATGCCTTTTGCACACAATGTATATAGACTCCCCTTTTTTTCTACTGTGTTATTGACTTTTTAATTGTTTACTCTATGTGTAACTCTGTGTTGTCTGTTCACACTGCTATGCTTTATCTTGGCCAGGTCGCAGTTGCAAATGAGAACTTGTTCTCAACTAGCCTACCTGGTTAAATGAAGGTGAAATACATTTTTTTTTAAACTACTGAAGCCAGCTAAATCACACAGTACATCAACTAATCCATACAGTCTATAAGTATATGGTTTGCAATGGCCTATGTGAGACATGCTTAAACCACCTGACCAAGTCCTAAAATTGTTCTCAGATTATTACCAATCCCACAAGGTATGACTCCACAAACACTCAGAAAAGCCTACTCTCCTTGATGTTATCCTCACAAATAATCCTGATAAGTATCAGTCTGGTGTTTTCTGTAATGACCTTAGTGATCACTGTGTTCGTAATGGCTGCTCAGTGAAACGACCTGTCCTGATTCTTCATAGACACTTGCTGAAAAACTTGAATGAGCAAGCCTTCCTTTATGACCTGGCGTCTGTAAAATGGTATATAATCAGCTTGATCCACTCTGTTGAAGACGTTGGGAACTTCTATTTTGATATTTTCAGTGGTATTTTCAACAAACACGCCCCCATAAAGAAAATGAGAATTAAAAACAGGTTCAGCCCCTGGTTCGACCGTGATCTTGCAGAGTTACTCCACCTCAAGAATTGCATTTGCTGAAAGGCTCGGCACACACATACTCAGGCTGACTGGCTCTCGTTCAGGCAAATTACAAATAAGTGCACTCAGGCTAACCGGAAGGCCAAAGTTAGTTACTTTAAAGAGCAGTTCTCTCTCTGTGGGTCTAATTCCAAGATGTTCTGGAAAACAGTTAAAGACCTGGAGAATAAAACCTCCTCCTCACAGCTTCCCATGTCCCTTAATGTTGATGGTGTGGTTGTTACTGACAAGGAGCACATGGCTGAGCTCTTTAATCACCACTTCATTAAGTCAGCATTCCTATTTGACTCAGCCATGCTGGCACAATTACCGCTCAGACTGCCATGGTAAGAAAAAAAGGAACAAAAGGTTACTGTAAATGCCAAATAAACGTTGGTTTAACAGTGCATTACTGTAAAGGCTCCAGTAATGTACTGTTAATCAAAAGTTTATTTGGAATACGGTAACTTACTGTATCTATTTTTACAGTAACCTACAGGTAACTGGCTGTCCATAAGTAACCGTAAAAACCACATGATTGTGTGTGTGTGTGTGTGTGTGTGTGTGTGTGTGTGTGTGTGTGTGTGTGTGTGTGTGTGTGTGTGTGTGTGTGTGTGTGTGTGTGTGTGTGTGTGTGTGTGTGTGTGTGTGTGTGTGTGTGTGTGTGTGTGTGTGCGTGTGTGTGTGTGTGTGTGTGTGTGTGTGTGTGTGTGTTTGCAGTGGATACATTATTATCTCCACCTCACCATCTCCTCTGTGTAAACGTGTTGCATAATAGCGTGAGTTATTCAATCGTTTACACAGGGGAAGGACTGCTGCAGAAAAAAAGAGATGGAAAAAAGAAAGAGAGAAATAGAGAGAGCGAGAGAAAGAGGGAGAGAGAAGGACAGGGGAGAAGGGGGTGGAGAGAGCGAGAGAGAGAGGCAGCTCGCCCAATGCATAATATGAGCAGCATAGGGACATATACAAGCATTTCGGCTATAGTTAGAAAAATGATATTTCCACAGCTGCTGAGATCTGACTAAACGTTTGGGAAGTCAGACTTTCAACTGTAAAGGGTTGTATTTATATAACATCTTTGAGTCCAATCTTTAGAAATGAACAGTCCCTGGACTACAATGGCCTCCGTGCCTAGATGGAACAATGTTAAGGGTGTTTGGGGTGTACGTAAGTGTCTGTGGAGGATAAATAAAACAGGGGATGAGAAGTTGGAGGGAATGGCCAGATGTGTAACATGATGAAGTTACCTCTAGCAGTCTGAGACAGGCTCAATAATGTTTGCCATCCTTTCCTGTGGAGGAGGGGGGGAGGGGTTAGTGGATATTTGAGTTCTGTATTCTATCTCCTGTCCTGTTCTGTCCGTACACACACACACACACACACACACACACACACACACACACACACACACACACACACACACACACACACACACACACACACACACACACACACACACACACACACACACACACACACACACACACACACACACACACACACACACACACACACACACACACACACACACACACACACACTGACGCATGCAGCACATACCACACAAACTCACTGTGCAGTTCGTAGGAGCTCTTACCATGGCAGTCTGAGCGGTAATTGTGACGAATGAGGTCAGTGACCTGTCTGTGAGAAGTGAATCACTCACTATCCTCCAGGACATGGAGAGGAGAGGAGAGGAGAGGAGAGGAGAGGAGAGGAGAGGAGAGGAGAGGAGAGGAGAGGAGAGGAGAGGAGAGGAGAGGAGAGGAGAGGAGAGGAGAGGAGAGGAGAGGAGAGGAGAGGGAAGGAGAGGGAAGGATAGAATATGCAACATGGGGATGTTAGCAATGGTGGAAAAAGTACCTAATTGTCATACTTGATTAAAAGTTAAGATACCTTAGTAGAAAATCACTCAAGTAATAGTGAAAGTCACCCAGTAAAATACTACTTGAGTAAAAGTCGAAAAGGATTTGCTTTTAAATATACGGAAGTATCAAAAGTAAATGTCTGCTAAAATACTTAAGTTTCAAAGTAAAAGTATGAATCATTTCAAATTCCTTATATGAAGCAAACCAGACGGCACAATTGTATAGTTTTTTAAATTTACGGATAGCCAGGGGCACACTTCAAAACTCAGACATCATTTACAAACAAAGCATTTGTGTTTTGTGAGTCTGACAAAACAGAGGAAATAGGGATGACCAGGGCTGTTCTCTTGATAAGTGCGTGAAGTACTTTAAAATATTTTACACCCCTGGATGTTAGACATTGTAATCTACAGGGAAAAGAGGTACACTACATTGAAGCATCAGTCTTACAAAACACAACAACATTGTAGAACATAGAGGTGTGGCTGAGTAGTCCATGTACAGTTGAAATCGGAAGTTTACATACACCTTAGCCAAATACATTTAAACTCAGTTTTTCACAATTCCTGACCTTTATTCCAAGTAGAATTCCCTGTCTTAGGTCAGTTAGGATCACCACTGTATTTTAAGAATGTGAAATGTCAGAATAATAATAATAGAGAGAATGATTTATTTCATCTTTGATTTCTTTCATCACATTCCCAGTGGGTCAGAAGTTTACATGCACTCAATTAGTATTTGGTAGCATTGCCTTTAAATTGTTTAACTTGGGTCAAATGTTTTGGGTAGTCTTCTACAAGCTTCCCACAATAAGTTGGGTGAATTTTGGCCCATTCCTCCCGACAGAGCTGGTGTAACTGAGTCAGGTCTGTAGTCCTCCTTGCTCGCACACGCTTTTTCAGTTCTGCCCACAAATTTTGAATAGGATTGAGGTCAGGGCTTTGTGATGGCCACTTCAATACCTTGACTTTGTTGTCTTTAAGCCATTTTGCCACAACTATGGAGGTTTGCTTGGGGTCATTGTCCGTTTGGAAGACGCATTTGCGACCAAGCTTCAACTTCCTGACTGATGTCTTGAGATATTGCTTCAATTGCCACAATCTTCCTCCCTCAAGATGCCATCTATTTTGTAAAGTGCACCCGTCCCTCCTGCAGCAAAGCACCCCCACAACATGATGCTGCCACCCACCCCCATGTTTCAAGGTTGGGATGGTGTTCTTCGGCTTGCAAGCCTTCCCCTTTTTGCTCCAAACATAATGATGGCCAAACAGTTCTATTTTTGTTTCATCAGACCAGAGGACATTTCTCCAAAAAGCACGATCTTTGTCCCCATGTGCAGTTGCAAAACATAGTCTGGATTTTTTTATTGCGCTTTTGGAGCAATGGCTTCTTCCTTGCTGATGGCCTTTCAGGTTATGTCGATATAGGACTTGTTCTATTGTGGATATAGATACTTTTGTACCTGTTTCCTCCAGCATCTTCACAAGGTCCTTTGCTGTTGTTCTGGGATTGATTTGCACTTTTCGCACCAAAGTACATTCATTTCTAGGAGACAGAACGCGTCTCCTTCCGGAGCGGTATGACAGCTGTGTGGTCCCATGGTGTTTATACTTGCATACTATTATTTGTACAGATGACCGTGGAACCTTCACGCGTTTGGAAATTTCTCCCAAAGATGAACCAGACTTGTGGAGGTCTACACGTTTTTTTTCTGAGGTCTTGGCTGATTTCTTTTGATTTTCCCATGATGTCAAGCAAAGAGTTTGAAGGTAGGCCTTTAAATACATCCACAGGTACACCTCGAATTGACTCAAATTATGTCAATTAGCCTATCAGAAGCTTCTAAAGCCATGACATCATTTTCTGGAGTTATCCAAGCTGTTTAAAGGCAGTGAATTATAAGTGAAATAATCTGTCTCTAAACAATTGTTGGAAAAAGTACTTGTGTAATGCACAAAGTAGATGTCCTAACCAACTTGCCAAATCTATAGTTTGTTAACAAGACATTTGTGGAGTGGTTGAAAAACGAGTTTGAATGACTCCAACCTAAGTGTATGTTAACTTCCGACTTCAACTGTAGGTGGAGACACACATTCTCCTTCTCTTTTCAGCCACCAGTTAACCTGTTGACCTCCCTGCTATAGTCAACTCCTCACTGATTGACTCATTTGATTGCGTCTGGTGGCGTACATTTCATCGGCACACGTCCCCGCGACAACAAGACGAAAGGAGAGGAAGTGGAGCACAGGAGGGTGGAGGGAGTGGGGAAGAGGGGTGGAGAGAAAGAAAAGAGATGTAAGAAAGCTACATATCCTTATTAATCTTCCTCAGATAGAGTGATTGCAATTACAGTGGAGAACAATGGGCTGTGATGTGATAAATGTGGATTGGGGGAAATTATTGTTGTAGCCATTGGCATTGTCAGATCAGAGGTGGAGATAGAGCACTTGTTGGGTTTCCTGGCTCTGCCTCTCTGTTGGTGGAGATGGGAAGGACTAGCTATCTGATTTCACTTGGGTGTTGGAGAGTGGATGATGACCAGTCTGAGACTGGGGTGGTGGGCCATCGATGAAGCACTGGAATCAAACATTCATATTGGGTGATAAAGTATTATGGGCTCACTGGGTTTCACATAACCAGTGAGTTTCCTTTCGAGGGCATATAAAATTATGTTTGTTAAATAGTACTACGAAGCACCTTTTTTTATTTTTTATTTTTTACTTAGCTGCATTTACGTGCCATGATGATGAAAAGACATGAGATGAGAGAGCGAGGGAGAGATTGAAAGAGCAACGAGGGAGACTGCTGGGAGGAGAGGCAACACAGAAAGCTTTTACCTTTGATGGACATCTAAATGCAGACAATAATGACCTCAATGGACAGAGAGAGAACGTCTAAGTGCACATCACATGAGTAGATGCACCCAGTTTTCAGAAGAAGATAGAGTGAATTTGGGTCTTGAAATAATGGGGCCAATGTGTGACATTGGGATCAACATTTCAAAACGGTTTGTAACAAAAATATGAATGTTTTATTTTTGTACTTAGAGGAATGAACATGAATGTATGCAAATTGGCCCGTAACTCCACCTGTAGAACAACAAAGCCCTAAGGACTATACATCCTTTAAGCAGGGTTCATACAGACATTGGCAAGTGAAATTCAAGGACTTTCAGGGACTTTTTCAAGCACTTCATTTTCAAGGACCTCAATGTTATACAGTTGTATAATTTCTATAATTGTACATATAGGGACAAATATAGAACCCCCCTCCCCCCAAAAAAGCATGCAAAAAATTAACACTTTAAGAATAACAATATTCACATTATTATTTCATTCTAAAATATGTGAGAATAATGTGCACTTGCCTGACTAAATAGATTGGATGCATGCCTGCAGACTTTCTGTAGCCTATGTGACAGACACAGGCACACATATTAAAGCCATGAATAGCGGTAGCATTAATCTCACCATTTGGATATCACTCATCGCTGTTTTTGTAATGAGAAAGTGACCAAAAACCAGGTTGCTTTTTTAATGGAAGGATTTGTATGGAAAGCCAAGTTAAAGCCAACATTACATTTTGTCTTCCTCATAATAACCGCACACGGCTTTACTGCAACAGAGTAGAGCGAAACTCTTCAACTGAAGCGCCAGGAAACAAACACACGAAAGTGGCCACATCTCTCACAAAAACGGATCAGAAATGAAACCATGGATAATTATAAGAGAGCAGCAGAACTTATAAATTGGCAAAAACTTTTCAAGCATCAAATTGTGGAAAGTCAAGTTCAAGTAGGCTACTTCAAGCCCCTTTGTGTTGTTTAAAATTGCCGGTGTAACAAGAAAAACGAAATGTATTTGCCATGTTATTTCATTATCGGACGATATTGTCAATAAGCCCACTAGGCCACGTCATTCGTTGTCATTATGTCCAGAATAATTCATAGGAAGCGCGTTGGGTGATGTTAGATCTAACGAGACCCTGCTGTAAATTCAGCAGACAACAACAGATGATCAACATCAATTCGCTGGGGATATTAGATCCAACGTGGATCCAGACACAACTGTCTTCACCCGCCTAGAGAATGACTCGAGACACCAAAAATATTCTAGACATTCCTGGCAAAAAAAAAAACATTTTTTTCCCAGCACTTGAGCTGTTGTTGCATCGCATGCACTATCACAACAGCTGTTTGCCACTTAACTGTCCTTCGGAAAATTCCTTCCGGGACCAGATGATGCTGTGTGAAAATATCAGGGACTAACTAATCAGCTGGCCATCGAATGCATTATTATTGAAGAACCACGTTAATGACGGTGTCGATTTAAGGGGAATATTTCTGTTGGAAGCATTCGATTTCGCAAAAGCCATTTTGGATTTCTGTGTCCATGAAGAATGTTATCACCCCACAACATAAGATCTGAAATGTTACATAGTTACAGATCTTTATACAAAACACTGTCCGACAGCTCGATCCAGAATTCAAAGTTCAAAGTCAAATGTAACTGATTCATCTTTAGTATATGATATAACGACAACTTACACTGCCGTAAATGCAAGGACAGAAAAGTCGTGTTTTATGTCACATGATTTTGGACAAATCCGTCAAGACACCATAAAGGTTAAACCTAGGTTTTAATTCAACTCGTGAACTGTATTGAATATAGCTATGAAACCCCTGATTTTATCTGGTTATTATCAATGACTTATCAAAAGATGTAACAAGTTGTACAATAATTGAAATCCTCACTATTTTCTACAAAGACCCATGCACAGTGTATGTACGTACTGTATGCATGTATGATTGCGTAGCAGTCGGACGTGTTTGTTTGTCTTTGTCTTATCCCGTGTCTCATCCAGTGTAAGTAGCCAGTCTTTTTCATATATATCTTCATCTCATTTTCTATCTACGGACTAAATATACTTTCCTGCAACCAGCCTTACCCAATGTGGTACGGATCTGCTATTTTTATTCCTTATAACTGGAACTTCCATCAGGTGCTCGCCAGCTAACTAGCTACTAGTCTTTGTTAGCTACGTCTAGCGGTCTTCACCTTTTTCTCGGTCACCAGCCAGCAAAGCTCAGACAATACCTGCCAGTCTGCATGGCACGATATCAACCCAGAGCATATGGACTGCTTCTCTCTACCACATCAACGGATTCCTGCCGCTCTGGATCATTACACCGGATCATCTCAGCTAGCTAGCTGCAAACGAGTGGCTACTGTTAGCTAACGCCTCTGTCCCGAAGCAACCACCAGCTAGCCTTGAGCTCAGCCTCGAGCTAGGCCCATATATACCAGTTAATTCTAGGGCTACAATAACTCTATAGCCAGTTTGCCTGGACCCTTTATTGTCAACACGGAGCCCCGCCGATCCATCATGACTGGACTGCCGACGTGATCGCCCAATGTGGTCTCAACAGGCTATTCTATTACGATGTCACCGAAGAACCATCTCCAAGCCCTGGCCCGCTAGCTTTCTGAACACTATGTCCCCTGCTTGCCTAGCGTAGTAGGGACTACCGAACAGCACCCAGACTCACCTATTGCTGCTCTTTTGACCCTGTGATCACTCGGCTACACAGCTGATGCCCACTGGACTGTTTCAACAACATGGTACCTCATTTTGTTTACCTGTCGGCCCCAGCCTCAAACTCAGGTCCTGCATGTACCTAACTGACCCCTCTGCACATTCATCGCCATTTACCCGTAGTTGTCTTAGTTCTCCTGATCAACACCTGTGATTGCTTTATGCCTCTCTCTAATGTCAATATGCCTTGTCTACTGCTGTCTTGGCTAGTTCTTATTGTTTTATTTCACTGTAGAGCCCTCAGTCCCACTCAACATGCCTTAGATAGCCCTTTTGTCCCACCCCACACACATGCGGAGACCTCACCTGGCTTAACTGGTGCCTCCAGAAACTAAACCTCTCTCATCGTCACTCAACACCAAGGTTTAACTCCATTGTACTCACATCCTACCATACCATTGTCTGTACATTATGCCCTGAATCTATTCTACCACGCCCAGAAATCTGCTCCTTTTATTATCTGTTCCCAACGCACTAGACAACCAGTTCCTATAGCCGTTAACCGTACCCTTATCCTACTCCTCCTCTGTTCTTCTGGTGATGTAGATGTTAACCCAGGCCCTGTAGCCCCCTGTTCCACTCCTATTCCCCTGGCGCTATCATTTGTTGACTTCTGTAACCGTGAAAGCCTTGGTTTCATGCATGTTAACATCAGAAGCCTCCTCCCTAAGAATGTTTTATTCACTGCTTTAGGACACTCCACCAACCCTGATGTCCTAGCCTTTTCTGAATCCTGGCTTAGGAAGGCCACCAAAAATTCTGAAATTTCCATCGCCAACTACAACATTTTCTGCCAAGATTAAACTGCCAAAGGGGGCAGAGTTGCAATCTACTGCAGAGATTGTCTGCAGAGTTCTGTCATGCTATCCAGGCCTGTGCCCAAAAAGTTTGAGCTTCTACTTGTAAAAATCCACCTTTCCAGAAATAAGTCTCTCACTGCTGCCACTTGTTATAGACCCCCCTCAGCCCCTAGTTGTGCCCTGGACACCATATGTGAATTAATTGCCCCCATTTATCTTCAGAGTTCGTACTGTTAGGTGACCTAAACTGGGATATGCTTAACACCCCGGCCGTCCTACAATCTAAGCTAGATGCCCGCAATCTCAAACAAATGATCAAGGAACCTACCAGGTACAACTCTAAATCTGTAAACACAAGCACCCTCATAGATATCATCCTGACCAACCTGCCCTCCAAATACACCTCTGCTGTCTTCAACCAGGATCTCAGCGATCACTGTCTCATTGCCTGCGTCCGTAATGGGTCCGCGGTCAAACGACCACCCCTCATCACTGTCAAACACTCCCTAAAACACTTCAGCGAGCAGACTTTTCTAATCGACCTGGCCCGGGTATCCTAGAAGGATATTGACCTAATTCCGTTAGTAGAGGATGCCTCTTTAAAAGTGCTTCATAAAATGGGGCATGCAAGTGCTCTATCTCCAAATCACTCCAGACTTGACTGCCTTTGACCAGCAGAACAACATCCTGTGGCGTTTTACATTAGCATCGATTTGCCCCCATTGATATGCAACATTTCAGGGAAGTTAGGAACCAAAGGCTAGCTTTTTCAAACAGAAATTTGCATCCTGTAGCATAAACTCCAAAATGATCTGGAACACTAAAGTCCATGGAGAATAAGAGCACCTCCTCCCAGCTGCCCACTGCAATGAGGCTAGGAAACACTGTCACCACCGATAAATATATGATAATCACGGATTTCAATAAGCATTTTTCTACGGCTGGCCATGCTTTCCACCTGGCTACGCCTACCTCGGTTAACAGCTCTGCACCCCCCACAGCAACTTGCAAAAGCCTCCTCTACTTCTCCTTCACCCAAATCCAGATAGCTGATGTTCTGAAAGAGCTGCAGAATCTGGACCCCTACAATCATGTAGTAACCAAAAAAGTGTTAAACAAATCAAAATGTATTTTATATTTGAGGTTCCTCAAAGTAGCCACCCTTTGCCTTGATGACTGCTTTGCACACTCTTGGCATTCTCTCAACCAGCTTCACCTGGAATTCTTTCCCACATATGCTGAGCACTTGTTGGCTGCTTTTCCTTCACTCTGCGGTCGGGGGATTGTGGAGGCCAGGTCATCTGATGCAGCACTCCATCACTCTCCTTGGTAAAATAGCCCTCACACAGCCTGGAGGTGTTTTGAGTCATTGTCCTGTTGAAAAACAAACAATAGTCCCACTAAGTGCAAACCAGATGGGATGGCATCTCGCTGCAGAATGCTGTGGTAGCCATACTGGTTAAGTGTGCCTTGACTTCTAAATAAATCACTGACAGTGTCACCAGGAAAGCACCCCCACACCATCACACCTCCTCCTCCATGCTTCATGGTGGGAACCAGTCATGCGGAGATCATCCGTTCACCTACTCTGTGTCTCACAAGGACACGGCGGTTGGAACCAAAAATCTCAGATTTGGACTCATCAGACCAAAGGACAGATTTCCACTGGTCTAACATCCATTGCTCGTGTTTCTTGGCCCAAGCAAGTGTCTTCTTATTGGTTTCCTTTAGTAGTGGTTTCTTTGCAGCAATTCGACCATGAAGGCCTGATTCATGCAGTCTCCTCTGAACAGTTGAGATGTGTCTGTTACTTGAACACTGTGAAGCATTTATTTCGGCTGCAATCTGAGGTGCTGTTAACTCTAATGAACGTATCCTCTGCAGCAGAGGTAACTCTGAGTCTTCCTTTCCTGTGGCGGTCCTCATGAGAGCCCGTTTCATCATAGCGCTTCATGATTTTTAGCGATTGCACTTGATGTAACTTGAAAAGTTATTGAAGTTTCCCATATTGACTGACCTTCATTTCTTAAAGTAATGATGGACTGTTATTTCTCGTTGCTTATTTGGTCTTTTATCAAAACGTGTTAAGAAGGAAAGACATTCCACAAATTAACTTTGAACAAGGCGCCCCTGTTATTTGAAATCCATTCCAGGTGACTACCCTGTGAAGCTGGTTGAGAGAAGTTGTAATCAAGGCAAAGGGTGGCTACTTTAAAGAATCTAGAATGTTAAGTATATGTTGATTTGTTTAACACTTTTTTGGTTCCTCCATGATTCCATATGTGTTATTTCAGTGTTTCGATGTCTTCACTATTATTCTACAATGTATATAAAAAAACTTGAATGAGTAGGTGTGTCCAAACTTTTGGCTGGTTCTGTATGTACAGTATGCATGTATGTACAGTATGTATGAATAAAGTGTGTGTGTGAAGGTAACCATCAAGACACTGTGTAAACATTGGCCTCTGTCTATGGGTGGTTTGATTGCATTTCTGCATCGTGTTTGTAGGATGATGGTACCCAGCCACGTCTAACGACTTGTCATCTGAACACACATAGACACAGGGATGCAGGGGCATTATGTGTTTGTGTGTGTGTGTGTGCCATTTGTAGTGTACTGTAGCATACAGTAGTGAAGTGCGTGGGAGCATAGTACTAATCATCACTTCGACTAAGCCATGGCTCTCTTTGTTATGTGGGTCACAGTGGGTGTTGAATGAATTTGAGCCGTAGCGGATCCAGGACAGATCGGTCTCTTGAAGAGGCCTATGCTACTTAAACTGAAGAGGCACTGGGTCATTAAATAGTGGGTGTTTTTTTCGAAATGTGAAAAGGTAATGTGCCTTTATTTGCCATAGTGTGTGCCTGAAGTCTGTAATGGCATGGAATGACTATAGTGTGTAGGCTACGTAATGAATAGAACCTGGGTGTGGCTCATCTACCAGTGAAGACAGTGTTAACCTGCTGAACTAAAGGCTGCATGTAAAGCTCTAGGGCCTTCGCATTCAAATCTGGACTACAAAGCCACTTCCATGACTTAAAACCTGTAATTCGGGACTGATTTGGACCCGAGTGAAACGCATTGTCAGGTAGAACAGAAAAGCAGCAGTCGTCCCAACCTTGTAAAGGTCCGATTTGAATACGGCTGTTCGAGGGGATATCATCTGCCTTCAAGCTTTGTGCGAGGCAGGGTTATGTTGTTCATGTTAAAGGGTGGGTTCTAGTCCATGAAGTTATTTGACAGTCATGTAATAACCTCCGTGAAGAACTTTGATCTGTGACCTCTATACAGGTTTCTAATGAGTGTCTAATGACAGCAAAGGTCACCAATCTTGGAAACGATCTAACAAGGTGTCAGTGAATGGTGCTAGGGTAAACATCACGTCATTCAGTCTCCTTCTTTCCCTAGACAGTTATTCATAGTTGTTTTGTTACCAAGATGCCCCTCTTGCTAATTGACATTATCACCTTACGCTGTCTAGGCAATATACTTCTATTGGAGCTGTTTGTTTCCGTTTCCCTTGTGCATTTGTTTAGATGTACAGTCTGTCACCCTGCCCCTGGCTCATTGTTTAGAGCCTTAAAGGGATAGTTCACCCAAATTACAGTGGCGATTTGGATATGGAGCGCGGAAATGCTAATAGGTATAATTGGCTTGCATTGGATTTGTGCCACAATTGCTCAAAAATTTGCATTTGAAAAACTAAAAGGTAATTTTGTAATTTGGGAAACTATTCCCTTAAGGGGAAAACGCAAGAAGGAGAATTTGAAAAGGTTTGACAATGGATTTACAATGGATGTGGAGGCGACAGCTGAACGACTCTGGTCTGATATGAACTGAAGGGACCACAATAAAATAAGTAATTGACTTTACTGTGCTATCCCTCACATGTTTTAAAATGTATGTACTGTCTATACATGTATATATATTTGATTTAAATGTCAAATAAAATCAATCGAGAGAGAGAGATTAAGCTAGGCCTGTAGTGAATTCCTCTAAATTGGATTGTGTTAGGCAGGGTGTGCTTGCTAAGTGGTATGCTGTTGTGATTTGATTGAGGGGTATAAGGCTTTCTGCCCTTGGTGGAGGACACACACACGCACACACACACACACACGCACACGCACACGCACACGCACACACACACACACACACACACACACACACACACACACACACACACACACACACACACACACACACACACACACACACACACACACACACACACACACACACACACACACACACACACACACACACACACACACACACACACACAGTGTATAAATACGAGGAGTATATAAGACCTTGTGCCAGTCTATTGAACAGATCCCCGCTGCATGCAGATTACTGAACTGCAGTTTGTCACTTTGGCTCCGTCCCTAATTACAGTATTGTTAAGGGTGGGGTCAATTACCCGAAGTCACTTACAGAGAACACATGTTGAGTACATGTGGCTCATACCGGAATGAGAACTGCAGTGAGATGTTGGCCGAGTGCAGAGCAGTGGGTTTTCATGTCTGTCCTGGCCTTACTTGTTAAATTTAAGTCATGTTTTGCTTTCCGTGGCCTGTGTGTGTGTGTGTGTGTGTGTGTGTGTGTGTGTGTGTGTGTGTGTGTGTGTGTGTGTGTGTGTGTGTGTGTGTGTGTGTGTGTGTGTGTGTGTGTGTGTGTGTGTGTGTGTGTGTGTTACTGTCCCTGGGCTTTTTCTGGCTCTAATGCTTAGTGCTGATGGATTATGTGTCAAGAGGTGTGACCTCCCTTTTCACCACCTCTGGCTCTCCCTACCTTTTCTCTGTCTATTTTGCTGTGCTTCCCTTAGCCTCCTTCCATCTTTCGCTCGAGCACCACATCTCTTTCTTCTACAGGGAGGAGGTCAAAGACCTGGCAGTGGGGTGCCAGGACAACAATCTCTCCCTCAACTTAGGCAAGAGCTCCCTCGGTGTCCACATCATTAAGGACTTATCATGGTCCAAACACACCAACACAGTTGGACATGACAATGCCTCTTCCCCCTCAGGAAGCTGAAAAAATTTGACATGGGCCCTCAGAAAGTTCTACATCTGCACCATTGAGAACATCTTGACTGGCTGCATCACCGCCTGGTATGGCAACTGCTCCGCAACCGACCGCAATGCGCTACAGAGGGTAGTGTGTACGGCCCAGTGCATCACTGGGTCTGAGCTGCCTGTCATCCAGGACCGATATACCAGGCAGTAACATAGGAAGGCCCTAAAAATAGTCAAAGAATCTAGTCACTGTCTGTTCTCTCTGCTACCGCACTGGAAGCGGTACCGGAGCGCCAAGTCTGAGACCAAAAGGCTCCTGAACAGCTCTACGCCAAAGCCATAACACTGCTGAACAGTTAATGAAATGGCTACCTGGACTTTCTGCTTTCAACCCCCTACCTACATGTACATAGTACTTAAATCAATCACCTCACCAAACCTACATGTACTGTACATATTACCTCAATCAACCACCCCAAGTACCTCGTACCCCAGTACCGGTACTGCTTGTATATAGCCTGTTATATGGCCTCGTTATTGTTATTTTATTGTGTTACTATTTTCTTTGAATCTATTTGTAAATGCTATTACTTTTTAACTGCATTGTTGGGAAATGGCTCGTAAGTAAGCATTGCAGGGTAGAGTCTACACTAGTTGCATTCGGCGCATGTGACAATTAACATTTGATTTGATTCTCTCGCCCTATTCCGTCATGCCTTCACCTGTCTCTCCCTCTGTTTCTATCTATTTATATCCATCTCTCCACACCTTTCTCCCTCCCGCCCTCTCTCTCACTCTCCCTCCATCCTCTCTCTCCCTCCCGCTGCGTTACAGCAGATAGGAGATGAATGTGGCTGTCTGATCCTTTTGCATCTGGTATTTAGACAGCAGAGGGTGAGTGAGTCATGTCTCAATGCACAAGCTCCATAACCTTTTCTCAAAGCAGTTCTTAGCTTTAAAAAGCCCAGAACCTTCGCTCCGTATAATCAGCTCCTACAGCATCAGGGTGTGTGTGTGTGTGTGTGTGTGTGTGTGTGTGTGTGTGTGTGTGTGTGTGTGTGTGTGTGTGTGTGTGTGTGTGTGTGTGTGTGTGTGTGTGTGTGTGTGTGTGTGTGTGTGTGTGTGTGTGTGTGTGTGTGTGTGCGTGCGTGCGTGCGTGCACTTGTAAACTTGAGTTTATCATGATTTACTGTGTCTTCAGAAAATATTCAGACTCCTTGACTTTTATAAAAAAAAAATTGTGTTACAGCCTGAATTTAAAATGGATTCCATCGATATTTTTGTTTCACTGTCCTACACACAATTCCCCATAACATCAAAGTAAAATTAGGTTTTTCAAAATTTGAGTCAATAAGTATTCAAACCCTTTGTTATGGCAACCCAAAATAATTTCAGGAGTTAACATGTAGTGGCTGTGATAAGAGAACTGAGGATGGATCAACAACATTGTAGTTATTCACTACACTAAAGTGTGAAAAGTAGGATGCCTGTACTGAATAAAAATATTCCAAAGTATGCATCCTGTTGGCAACAATGCACTAAATGAATACTGCAGAAAATGTGGCAAACTAATTCAGTTTTTGTCCTGAAAACAAAGTGTTTTGGTTTTTGGGCAAATCCAATGCAACATATTACTACACTGAACAGATCAGGTGTGGGAAGACTAAATGAGTTCCAGAGGCTACCGGAAAGAACCTGGAACTCCAGGGACAAATGATAATAAATGTAACATATGAAAACAAAGTGTTTTGTTTTTTCATGAGCTGAAATACAGTGCCTTGCAAAAGTATTCATCCCCCTTGGCGTTTTTCCTATTTTGTTGCATTACAACCTGTAATTTAAATGGATTTAAATTTGGATTTCATGTAATGGACATACACAAAATAGTCCAAAATGGTGAAGTGAAATGAAAAAAATCACTTTTTTCAAAAAATAAATACAATATTTAAAACAGAAAAGTGGTGCGTGCATTACTGTATGTATTCACCCCCTTTGCTATGAAGCCCCTAAATAAGATCTGGTGCAACCAATTACCTTCAGAAATCACACAATTTGTTAGATTGCACACAGTTAATCTCAGTATATATACACCTGTTCTGAAAGGCCCCAGAGTCTGCAACACCACTAAGCAAGGGGCACCACTAAGCAAGCGGCACCATGAAGACCAAGGAGCTCTCCAAACAGGTCAGGGACAAAGTTGTGGAGAAGTACAGATCAGGGTTGGGTTATAAAAAATATCCAAAACTTTGAACATCCCACGAAGCACCATTAAATCCATTGTTAATGGAACGAAAAAATGAAACGAATATGGCACCACGACAAACCTGCCAATGTATGCAAATGAGGTGAGGGAGGTAAGGCAATAAATAGGTCGTAGCGGCAAAGTAATTACAATTTAGCAATTAAACACTGGTGTGATAGATGTGCAGAAGATGAATGTGCAAGTAGAGATAATGGGGTGCAAAGGAGCAAATTTTTTTTTTTACAGTATAGGGATGAGGTAGTTGGATGGGCTATTTACAGGTAGGCTATGTGCAAGTTTAATGATCTGTGAGCTGCTCTGACAGCTGATGCTTAAAGTTAGTGAGGGAGAAATGAGTCCAGTGAAATATACCTGCTGGAGCGCGTTCTATGGGCGGGTGTTGTTATGGTGACCAGTGAGCTGAGATAAGGCGGGGCTTTACCTAGCAGAGACTTATAGATGGCCTGGAGCCAGTGGGTTTGGCGACGAATATGAAGCGAGGGCCAGCCAACGAGAACATACAGGTCACAGTGGTGGATAGTAGTATATGGGGCTTTGGTGACAAAACAGATGGCACTGTCATAGACTGCATCCAATTTCCTGAGTAGAATGTTGGAGGCTATTTTGTAAATGACATCGCCGAAGTCAAGGATCGGTAGGATATTCAGTTTTACAAGGATATGTTTGGGTGAAGGATGCTTTGTTTTGCGAAATAGGAAGCCGATTCTAGATTCAATTTTGGATTGGAGATGCTTAATGTGAGTCTGGAAGGTGAGTTTACAGTCTAACCAAGGTATTTGTAGTTGTCCACATATTCTAAGTCAGATCCGTCCAGAGTAGTGATGCTGGATGGGCGGACAGGTGCGGGCAGTGATCGGTTGAAGAGCATGTATTTAGTTTTACTTGCAATTAAGAGCCATTAAAGGCCACGGAAGGAGAGTTGTATGGCATTAAAGCTCGTCTGGAGGTTTGTTAACACAGTGTCCAAAGAAGGGCCAGAAGTATACAGAATGGTGTCGTCTGCGTAGAGGTGGATCAGAGAATCACCAGCAGCAAGAGCGACATCATTGATGTATACAGAGGAAAGAGTTGGCCTGAGAATTGAACCCTGTGGCACCCCCATAGAGACTTCCAGAGGTCCGGACAATAGGCCCTCCGATTTGACACACTGAAATCTGAGAAGTAGTTGAGGCTTTTGAGTCCGCCGATAAGAATGTGGTGATTGACAGAGTCGAACGCCTTTGGCCAGGTCGATGAATACGGCTGCACATTATTGTTTTTTATCGATGGCGCTTATGATATCATTTAGGACCTTGAGTGTGGCCTGAAGGAGCTGCAAAGCTCCACAGCGGGAGATTGGAGTATCTGTCCATAGGACCACTTTAAGCCGTACACGCCACAAAGCTAGGCTTTACAGAAGAGTGGCTTTTGGTGTTTGCCAAAAGGCCTGTGGGAGACTCCCCAAACACATTGGAAAAGGTACTCTGGTCAGATGAGACTAAAATTGAGCTTTTTGGCCATCAAGGAAAACGCTATGTCTAGTGCAAACCCAACACCTCCCATCACCCCGAGAATACCATCATGGTGTTGGCAGCATCATGGTGTGGGGATGTTTTTTCATCGGCAGGGACTGGGAAACTGGTCAGAATTGAAGGAATGATGGATGGCTCTAAATGCAGGGAAATTCTTGAGGGAAACCTGTTTCAGTCTTTCAGAGATTTGAGACTGGGACGGAGGTTCACCTTCCAGCAAGACAATGACCCTAGGCATACTGCTAAAGCAACACTCAAGTGGTTTAAGGGTAAACATTTAAATGTCTTGGAAGGGTCTAGTCAAATCCCAGACCTCAATCCAATTGAGAATCTGTGGTATGACTTAAAGATTGCTGTACACCAACGGAACCCATCCAACTTGATGATGAGTAGTATTTCTGTCTGTAATTAAAGCCCTTTTGTGGGGGAAAAACTCATTGATTGGCTGGCTCCCCAGGGGGGTGGATGCACCCCTGCCCAGTCATGTGACATAGATTAGATCCTAAAGAATTGGACCCCATAATGATGAAGTGATAACAGATTTTTAGAAATGTTTGCAAATGTTTGTACAAAATAAAAACAGAAATAACTTATTTACTTAAGTATTCAGACCCTTTGCTATGAGACGCGAAAATGAGCTCAGGTACATCCTGTTTCCATTGATCATCAAATCAAATCAAATCAAATCAAATTTATTTATATAGCCCTTCGTACATCAGCTGATATCTCAAAGTGCTGTACAGAAACCCAGCCTAAAACCCCAAACAGCAAACAATGCAGGTGTAAAAGAACGGTGGCTAGGAAAAACTCCCTAGAAAGGCCAGAACCTAGGAAGAAACCTAGAGAGGAACCGGGCTATGTGGGGTGGCCAGTCCTCTTCTGGCTGTGCCGGGTAGAGATTATAACAGAACATGACCAAATGTTCATAAATGACCAGCATGGTCAAATAATAATAAGGCAGAACAGTTGAAACTGGAGCAGCAGCACAGTCAGATGGACTGGGGACAGCAAGGAGCCATCATGTCAGGTAGTCCTGGGGCACGGTCCTAGGGCTCAGGTCCTCCGAGAGAGAGAAAGAAAGAGAGAATTAGAGAGAGCATATGTGGGGTGGCCAGTCCTCTTCTGGCTGTGCCAGGTGGAGATTATAACAGAACGTGGCCAAGATGTTCAAATGTTCATAAATGACCAGCATGGTTGAATAATAGTAAGGCAGAACAGTTGAAACTGGAGCAGGAGCATGGCCAGGTGGACTGGGGACAGCAAGGAGTCCTCATGTCAGGTAGTCCTGGGACATGGTCCTAGGGCCCAGGCCAGTTGAAACTGGAGCAGCAGCATGGCCAGGTGGACTGGGGACAGCAAGGAGTCATCATGTCAGGTAGTCCTGGGGCATGGTTCTAGGGCTCAGGTCCTCCGAGAGAGAGAAAGAAAGAGAGAAGGAGAGAATTAGAGAACGCACACTTAGATTTACACAGGACACCGAATAGGACAGGAGAAGTACTCCAGATAAACAAACTGACCCTAGCCCCCCGACACATAAACTACTGCAGCATAAATACTGGAGGCTGAGACAGGAGGGGTCAGGAGACATCTTTGAGATGTTTCTACAACTTGATTTGAGTCCGCCTGTGGTAAATTCAATTGATTGGACATGATTTTGAAAGAGACACACTTGTCTATGTAAGGTCCCACAGTTGACAGTACATGTCAGAGCAAACACCAAGCTATGGGCTCCTGAAGACTGCTCCAGAGTGGCACAGTGCTCTAAGGCACTGCACCTTAGTGCTAGAGGCGTTACTACAGACACCCTGGTTTAAATACAGGCTGTATCCCAACTGGCTGTGATTGGTAGTCCCATATGGCGGTGTACAATTGGCCCAGCATCATCCGGGTTTGGCCAGTGTAGGCCATCATTGTAAATAAGAATTTATTCTTATAATTGACTTGCCTAGTTAATTAAATGAAAAAATATATATATATTTTAAATGAGGTCGAAGAAATTGTCCGTAGAGTTCCGAGACAGGATTGTGTTGAGGCACAGATCTGGGGAAGGGTACCAGCACATGTCTGCAGCATTGAAGGTCCCCAAGAACACAGTGGCCTCCATCATTCTTAAATGGAAGAAATTTGGAACCTCAAAGACTCTTCCTAGAGCTGGCCGCCTGGCCAAACTGAGCAATCGGGGGAGAAAGGTCTTGGTCAAGGAGGTGACCACGAACTCGATGGTCACTCTGACAAAGTGACAAGACCAAATACAAGACCAAATCTAAAGTGGAGTTGCTTACCGAGAAGACAGTGAATGTTCTTGAGTGGCCGAGATACAGATTTGACTTAAATCTACCTGGAAAAACTTTGGCAAGACCTGAAAATGGTTGTTTAGTAATAATCAACAACCAATTTGACAAAGCTTAAAGAATTATGAGAAGAATAATGGTCACAACCAGAAAGAATCACATCTGTAATAGGTGCCAAAGGGGCTTCTACAAAGCATTGACTCAGGGGTTTGAATACAAATGTAAATGAGATATTTCAGTATTTTATATTCAATATATTTGCTACATTTTCTAAAAACATGCTTTCACTTTGCCATTGTTGGTATTGTGTGTAAATGGGTGAGAAAAAACATGTTTTCTTTATCCCTTTTGAATTCAGGCTGTAACACAACAAAATAGGGAATTAGTCAGGGGGTATGAATACTTTCTGAAGGCACTGTATATGGTTGTGTGTGCCTATATAAGTATGTGTATACATGTGTGTATGATCATGTTTGAACACACCTACTCATTCCGGGGTTTGTCTTTATTTTTCCTATTTTCTACATTGTAGAATAATAGTCAAGACATCAAAACACTGAAATAAACACATACAATCATGTAGTCACCAAAAAAATGTTAAACAAATCAAAATATGTTTTATATTTGAGATTCTTCAAATAGCCACCCTTTGCCTTGATGACAGCTTTGTACATACTTGGCATTCTCTCAACCAGCTTAATGAGTTAGTCACCTGGAATGCATTTCAATTAACAGGTGTGCCTTGTTAAAAGTTCATTTGTGGAATTTCTATCCTTCTTAATGTGTTTGAGACAATCCGTTGTGTTGTGACAAGGTTGGGCTGGTATACAGAAGATAGTACTATTTGGTAAAAGACCGAGTCCATATTATGGCATGAACAGCTCAAATAAGCAAAGATAAATGACAGTCCATCATTGCTTTAAGACAAGAAGGTCAGGGCAGTCGAAAAATCATCAAGCACTATGATGAAACTACCTCTCATGAGGACTGCCACAGGAAAGGAAGACCCAGAGTTACCTCTGCAACAGAGAATAAGTAACAGACACATTTCAACTGTTCAGAGAGACTGCGTGAATCAGGCATGCGTGGTCGAATTGCTGCAAAGAAACCACTACTAAATGCCACCAATAAGAATAAGAGACTAGTTCGGGCCAAGAAACACAAGCAATGGACATTAGACTGGTGGAAATCTGTCCTTTGTTCTGATGAGTCAAAATGTGAGATTTTTTATTCCAACCGCTGTGTCCTTGTGAGACGCATAGTAAGTGAACGGATGATCCCTGCATGTGTGGTTCCCGCCGTGAAGCATGGCGGAGGAGGTGTGATTGTGCTTCGCTGTTGACACTGTCAGTGATTTATTTAGAATACAAGGCACATTTAACCAGCAGGGCTACCGCTGCAGAACGACACGCCATTCCATCTGGTTTGCGCTTAGTGTGACTATCATTTTTTTCAACAGGACATGACCCAAACACACTACTAGGCTGTGTAAGGGCTATTTGACCAAGAAGGAGAGTGATGGAGTGCTGCATCAGATGACCTGGCCTCCACAATCACCCAGCCTCAACCCAATTAAGATGGTTTGGGATGAGTTGGAATGCAGAGTGATGCTGTCATCAAGGCAAAGGGTGGCTACTTTGAAGATTCACCAAGAATATATTTTCATTTGTTTAACACTTTTTTGGTTACTACATGATTCCATATGTGTTATTTCATAGTTTTGATGTCTTCACAATTATTCTACAATGTAGAAAATAGTAAAAAAAAAAAAAAAAACCTTGAATGGGTCAGTGTGTCCGAACTTTTGCCTGGTACTGTACAGTATGTGTGGAGTGTTAGTGATGTTACGGCATAAGAGTGTGTACAGCCTCTTCTATTTCATAAGGCCTTCCCTGAAGTGACAGCAGGATTATTTATCTTCCCACAGAGTGACTCACCGTTTCAGTATATGGAGTTCATATATATATATATATATATATATATATATAGAGAGAGAGAGAGAGAGAGAGAGAGAGAGAGAGAGAGAGAGAGAGAGAGAGAGAGAGAGAGAGAGAGAGAGAGAGAGAGAGAGAGAGAGAGAGAGAGAGAGAGAGAGAGAGAGAGAGAGAGAGAGAGAGAGAGAGAGAGAGACAAAAAGGGGAGAGAGATGAGTGGAGAGAGAGAGAGAGAGAGATAAAAGGGGAGAGAGATGAATGGATAGATGGAGAGAGAGAGGAAAGGGGAGAGAGATGAATGGATAGATGGAGAGAGAGAGGAAAGGGGAGAGAGATGAATGGATAGATGGAGAGAGAGAGGAAAGGGGAGAGAGATGAATGGATAGATGGAGAGAGAGAGGAAAGGGAGAGAGATGAATGGATAGATGGAGAGAGAGAGGAAAGGGGAGAGAGATGAATGGATAGATGGGAGAGAGAGGAAAGGGGAGAGAGATGAATGGATAGATGGAGAGAGAGAGGAAAGGGGAGAGAGATGAATGGATAGATGGAGAGAGAGAGGAAAGGGGAGAGAGATGAATGGATAGAGAGAGAGAGAAAAGGGGAGAGAGATGAATGGATAGATGGAGAGAGAGAGGAAAGGGGAGAGAGATGAATGGATAGATGGAGAGAGAGAGGAAAGGGGAGAGAGATGAATGGATAGATGGAGAGAGAGAGGAAAGGGGAGAGAGATGAATGGATAGATGGAGAGAGAGAGGAAAGGGGAGAGAGATGAATGGATAGATGGAGAGAGAGAGGAAAGGGGAGAGAGATGAATGGATAGAGAGAGAGAGAGAAAAGGGGAGAGAGATGAATGGATAGATGGAGAGAGAGAGAGGAAATGGGGAGACTTAATGGGATACAAATCATCCATCCTATGACAGCTATCTGCTCTGTGCTTGTGTAAGTTGGCCCTGTTAGAGAGGGAGTCAGACAGAGTAGCAGACCACTTAATAAAAAAGGCATACTCAGAAGTCCCATGCTAGCTCTAGCTCTGTCTCACGTCATCGATGTTTCTCAAACATTATATTTCAAAGTGGTTAAGTTTAGGCCTTAACTTCACATTTTTAAGGTTAAGTTTAGGCATTAACTCTGAATGGTTAAGGTAAGGGTTAAGGTTTGGGATAGGCTTAAAACAAATATCTCAAAAACAACGTTCTGTTGCTGGATTCAAACATGCAACCTTTGGAATCAGAGGGAGATGCTTACACCAATCTGCTATCCCTGTCCACAATGCCCTAGCAAATCCGAAACCTACTTGAAGGTAATAGCGCTCACTATTGCCCATAGTGGCCGGTTTACACGTCATCGTCAGACATTGATGGGCGTCGGATACTGACTTGTATCACGGGTGACCTGGTTGAACTAGTCACAACCCCACACCTGTTGCTTAAGGGACAGACAGACCAATAGGATTGTCGTGCGTTTGCCGACTGATAGTACTTAGGATCTCTGAAAAATGTTGTCTGCTGTAATTTGAAAACCGACCTTAAACCGATTCTACATGAAGAAGCAGGTGGGAAATTACGTCCGCCAGCCACCGCCGGTGGGTGGTACCTACAGTATAAATAAACATGGCGATAGCAAGCTAACGCACTGCAAACAAACGGCCCTGTGCTGTACTTACCGACATTCGGTCTGGTGAGTTTTCTCCTTTCCAGATCCTGAATTCTGGATGCCTAAACACAGACCTGAGTCCTCTGAAAGCTCTCATAAGAGTTTAGCATCGTTTCCCACAATGGGTTAACATCATCCACATCGGGGTCTTGTGATGCAACCGGGTGTTGCATTTTTGGCGATAGAGATATCGAAACTATACACAATCTGAGGTTCTCATGTCATTTTCCCAGAAACGTCTGTGAGTCAATCTTCTAAAAAATAGAGGTGTAAAAACCCTTCATAGATCCAGCCATGCCATGGGTTTCCACATGTCGCCATGGTCTTGAGACGATCACAAACCGGATGACGTATTAGGTTATACTTGGATGTTGTGCTACATGTGTGGAGTAGGAGGCGACTGGAGCAAGGAGGGATGAGGATGTGGTCCCAAGGCTAGTTGAGGCTTCATTGCCTGCCAACAATTCTCAGTTTAGTAATAACCATCTGAACCATCTGAGTGCGAAAGCCCTATAGGAGATGTCAGCATATCGATTTCAATTTAAATGCAAAAATCGTGTTGTTTTTACGATAACGTACTGGCATCCAGTTACGTTTTTTTACAAAAGTACAGTATGTTACCATAAATTCCAAATGAACTTTGGTTAAACAGGGCATTAATATACAGTTTATAGTAATGTACAGTTAAATCAGTGGATTTCGAATTTACGGTAACATACTGTACTTAAAAAAAAAACGTAACTGGATGCCAGTAAGTTATCGTAAAAACAACACAATTTTTTCTTACAGCGCACTTACCCATTGGGTATAGAAGACGGGAAATGTCTGGTGTGATAAGCCTGCAGTTGAACATGTACAGCTTTGGTGTACAGTATGAATGGTGGCAAACGTATCTGCATGCATGTATTGTATAAGTCAGTATATTTTGAAGTGAGTGTTTATATGACTGCCTTCGTGAGCAGAAAATAGGTGTATTTCTCTTTCCAAGTGTTTATGATCGCAATAGGTCATTTACATTTCTGTGTAATGTATTGTATTGTATATAATTGTGTATAGGTTATTTGTGTGTTTCCGTGTGTTGATGTCTTTTCCAATTTCCTCCACTGTGGCTTGTCAACTTGACACAACAGCCCGAGGACACTTACTGTAATGTCACCCAATAGAAATGCATTATGCGGCATTTTCATAAGTGACAGGCCCATGATTGGGCCTCTCGGGAGATTCAAACGACCCTATCCTGCTTGGCTTGCACGCCACCCCACCTCATGCTGCTGAAACCCCCTCCATTGGCCTGAATG
Organism: Oncorhynchus gorbuscha; assembly: GCF_021184085.1. Classification (NCBI taxonomy): domain Eukaryota; kingdom Metazoa; phylum Chordata; class Actinopteri; order Salmoniformes; family Salmonidae; genus Oncorhynchus; species Oncorhynchus gorbuscha. The sequence continues at coordinate 79,431,240 of NC_060173.1, forward strand.
CTGTTTATGCCCTGAAAGCTGAATGCTTTTCATGCCCTGAAAGCTGTTTATGCCCTGAAAGCTGTTTATACTCTACCACTATAATTTGATTGTGTTATTCAATCTGCCGGCTGGGTGGAGTGGTGGTGGCGCTGAATGAGAGAGAGAGAGAGAGAGAGAGAGAGAGAGAGAGAGAGAGAGAGAGAGAGAGAGAGAGAGAGAGAGAGAGAGAGAGAGAGAGAGAGAGAGAGAGAGAGAGAGAGAGAGAGAGAGAGAGAGAGAGAGAGAGAGAGAGAGAGAGAGAGAGAGAGAGAGAGAGAGAGAGAGAGAGAGAGAGAGAGAGAGAGAGAGAGAGAGAGAGAGAGAGAGAGAGAGAGAGAGAGAGAGAGAGAGAGAGCAATTCCCTCTGCATCATAATCATTGATTCAGAGCTGGAGGAGTTCCAGTCAGAGGGGAGCGGGCGAGTGGGGTGGACCTGCTAAATGGGCATGTATGGACCTGGCTGCTGGCACACACACACACACACACACACACACACACACACACACACACACACACACACACACACACACACACACACACACACACACACACACACACACACACACACACACACACACACACACACACACACACACACACACACACACACACACACACACACACTTCTGTAGCTCAGTTGGTAGAGCATGGCGCTTGTAACGCCAGGGTAGTGGGTTCGATCCCCGGGACCACCCATACGTAGAATGTATGCACACATGACTGTAAGTCGCTTTGGATAAAAAGCGTCTGCTAAATGGCATATATTATTATTATATACACACACACACACACACACACACACGCACGCACGCACACGCGCACATACACGCTCATGTACGTATGCACACACATGCACATGCACGTAAGGACAGACACACAAATGAAAGCATGTCTTACATGTTTATGATTTGGTAGTATAGTCAACCATGATTTCTTTCAGTCACACTAAGTGTGTATGTTTATGATTTAGGAATATCTACCCTAATTAAGATAGCGACAACACCCCCTCAGCTCTGTTTTGAAAGCTACTTAGGATACATATTAATTTAATGCCTATGTAATAGAAGCGAGGGAAATGAAGTGATTACCAAGATGTTACCTAACATTAGGCAGTAAATCCTACTTAGGCTGTTTCTTATGCTACAGCACATATCACAGTGTGACTGCACTTACATTAGCATTTGGAATATAAAGTATATGTGTAATTAGTGATAAACAACAAGGCACCAGTATTTCTGAGACTTTTTCATGTCTCTCTCTCCTTCTCTCTCTGTTTCTCCCTCTCTCTTCACTCTGCAGTACCTCTTCCTCTCTTCTCCTTCACTCTCCCTTTCCCTTCCTCATTCCTCTGACTCTTTGTCTTCCTCATTCCTCTGACTCTCTGTCTTCCTCATTCCTCTGACTCTCTGTCTTCCTCATTCCTCTGACTCTCTGTCTTCCTCATTCCTCTGACTTTGTCTTCCTCATTCCTCTGACTCTTTGTCTTCCTCATTCCTCTGACTCTTTGTCTTCCTCATTTCTCTGACTCTCTGTCTTCCTCATTCCTCTGACTCTCTGTCTTCCTCATTCCTCTGACTCTCTGTCTTCCTCATTCCTCTGACTCTCTGTCTTCCTCATTCCTTTGACTCTTTGTCTTCCTCATTCCTCTGACTCTCTGTCTTCCTCATTCCTCTGACTCTCTGTCTTCCTCATTCCTCTGACTCTCTGTCTTCCTCATTCCTCTGACTCTCTGTCTTCCTCATTCCTCTGACTCTCTGTCTTCCTCATTCCTCTGACTCTCTGTCTTCCTCATTCCTCTGACTCTCTGTCTTCCTCATTCCTCTGACTCTCTGTCTTCCTCATTCCTCTGACTCTCTGTCTTCCTCATTCCTCTGACTCTCTGTCTTCCTCATTCCTCTGACTCTGTCTTCCTCATTTCTCTGACTCTCTGTCTTCCTCATTCCTCTGACTCTCTGTCTTCCTCATTCCTCTGACTCTCTGTCTTCCTCATTTCTCTGACTCTCTGTCTTCCTCATTTCTCTGACTCTCTGTCTTCCTCATTCCTCTGACTCTCTGTCTTCCTCATTCCTCTGAATCTCTGTCTTCCTCATTTCTCTGACTCTTTGTCTTCCTCATTCCTCTGACTCTCTGTCTTCCTCATTCCTCTGACTCTCTGTCTTCCTCATTCCTCTGACTCTCTGTCTTCCTCATTCCTCTGACTCTCTGTCTTCCTCATTCCTCTGACTCTCTGTCTTCCCCATTCCTCTGAATCTCTGTCTTCCTGATTGCTTGCCATCTCTATCTCTATTTCCAACCCCCCCTCTCTCGCCCCCCTCTCTCTCTAGCTATCTCTCCTACTGTATATGTCTTGCTCGCTCTCACTCTCTCTCTCCGTCTTTCTATACTCTCCATCTTTCCCTATACCCTGTCTCTCTCAGATGGGCAGGGAGGCAGGCAGGCAGTGTTTGGGCTGGGCCCTAATGATGGTGCTGGTTGCTATAAAAAGCCTGCAGGCAGCAGAATCGATATCTCCTGATGGCAAATTGAGCCTTGCACAGAGAGGCAGTGGGAGGCAGGGTGGGGGACAGCCGAGCAGGGAAGGACTTGAACCTTCTTACTGGCTGCAGCACAGAGCAACGTGTGTGAATGTGTGTGTACATTTGTTTGTGTGAGCCTGTTAAAGAATATGTGTGCAGATGTGTGTGTCTTTCTCTGCCTCTGTGTCTCTATGTGTGTGTTGGAGTGGATATCCATGTGCATTTGTGTGTGTGTGTGTGTTTATCCAATTATGTGTTTGTGTGTGTACGTGTGTGTATGTGAGCCCTGGCAGGCTTGGTCACAGCGGTATGTTGTTATTAGCTAGCTGCACCTAATTCTGTGGAGCAGAAACTCTAGCAAGGCTCGTCTTTGTGTATGGAGGCAGGGTAGAGTGTTGCAACACAGCCAGCTCTGCTAAGGATTAGGGCCAATGCAACAACACCATCAGGATAATAACACTGTACCTACACCACACTCATACACCCATACAGTACCAACACCATCAGGATAATAACACTGTACCTACACCACACTCATACACCCATACAGTACCAACACCATCAGGATAATAACACTGTACCTACATCACACTCATACACCCATACAGTACCAACACCATCAGGATAATAACACTGTACCTACACCACACTCATACACCCATACAGTACCAACACCATCTGATTAATGTACGTACACCACATTCATAATACCATGCAGTACCAACACCATCAGGATAATAACACTGTACCTACATCACACTCATACACCCATACAGTACCAACACCATCAGGATAATAACACTGTACCTACATCACACTCATACACCCATACAGTACCAACACCATCAGGATAATAACACTGTACCTACATCACACTCATACACCCATACAGTACCAACACCATCAGGATAATAACACTGTACCTACATCACACTCATACACCCATACAGTACCAACACCATCAGGATAATAACACTGTACCTACACCACACTCATACACCCATACAGTACCAACACCATCAGGATAATAACACTGTACCTACATCACACTCATACACCCATACAGTACCAACACCATCAGGATAATAACACTGTACCTACATCACACTCATACACCCTTACAGTACCAACACCATCAGGATAATAACACTGTACCTACATCACACTCATACACCCATACAGTACCAACACCATCAGGATAATAACACTGTACCTACATTACACTCATACACCCATACAGTACCAACACCATCAGGATAATAACACTGTACCTACATCACACTCATACACCCATACAGTACCAACACCATCCGATTAATGTACGTACACCACATTCATAATACCATGCAGTACCAACACCATCATAGCATTTACAGTTGAAGTCTGAAGTTTACATTTATTTATTTATTTATTTCACCTTTATTTAACCAGGTAGGCAAGTTGAGAACAAGTTCTCATTTACAATTGCGACCTGGCCAAGATAAAGCACAGCAGTTCGACAGATACAACGACACAGAGTTACACATGGAGTAAAACAAACATACAGTCAATAATACAGTATAAACAAGTCTATATACAATGTGAGCAAATGAGGTGAGAAGGGAGGTAAAGGCAAAAAAGGCCATGGTGACAAAGTAAATACAATATAGCAAGTAAAACACTGGAATGGTAGTTTTGCAATGGAAGAATGTGCAAAGTAGACATAAAAATAATGGGGTGCAAAGGAGCAAAATAAATAAATAAATTAAATACAGTTGGGAAAGAGGTAGTTGTTTGGGCTAAATTATAGGTGGGCTATGTACAGGTGCAGTAATCTGTAAGATGCTCTGACAGTTGGTGCTTAAAGCTAGTGAGGGAGATAAGTGTTTCCAGTTTCAGAGATTTTTGCAGTTCGTTCCAGTCACTGGCAGCAGAGAACTGGAAGGAGAGGCAGCCAAAGAAAGAATTGGTTTTGGGGGTGACCAGTGGGATATACCTGCTGGAGCGTGTGCTACAGGTGGGAGATGCTATGGTGACCAGCGAACTGAGATAAGGGGGGACTTTACCTAGCAGGGTCTTGTAGATGACATGGAGCCAATGGGTTTGGCGACGAGTATGAAGTGAGGGCCAGCCAACGAGAGCTTACAGGTCGCAATGGTGGGTAGTATATGGGGCTTTGGTGACAAAACGGATTGCACTGTGATAGACTGCATCCAATTTGTTGAGTAGGGTATTGGAGGCTATTTTGTAAATGACATCGCCAAAGTCGAGGATTGGTAGGATGGTCAGTTTTACAAGGGTATGTTTGGCAGCATGAGTGAAGGATGCTTTGTTGCGAAATAGGAAGCCAATTCTAGATTTAACTTTGGATTGGAGATGTTTGATATGGGTCTGGAAGGAGAGTTTAAAGTCTAACCAGACACCTAAGTATTTGTAGTTGTCCACGTATTCTAAGTCAGAGCCGTCCAGAGTAGTGATGTTGGACAGGCGGGTAGGTGCAGGTAGCGATCGGTTGAAGAGCATGGATTTAGTTTTACTTGTATTTAAGAGCAATTGGAGGCCACGGAAGGAGAGTTGTATGGCATTGAAGCTTGCCTGGAGGGTTGTTAACACAGTGTCCAAAGAAGGGCCGGAAGTATACAGAATGGTGTCGTCTGCGTAGAGGTGGATCAGGGACTCACCAGCAGCAAGAGCGACCTCATTGATGTATACAGAGAAGAGAGTCGGTCCAAGAATTGAACCCTGTGGCACCCCCATAGAGACTGCCAGAGGTCCGGACAGCAGACCCTCCGATTTGACACACTGAACTCTATCAGAGAAGTAGTTGGTGAACCAGGCGAGGCAATCATTTGAGAAACCAAGGCTGTCGAGTCTGCCGATGAGGATGTGGTGGTTGACAGAATCGAAAGCCTTGGCCAGATCAATGAATACGGCTGCACAGTAATGTTTCTTATCGATGGCGGTTAAGATATCGTTTAGGACCTTGAGCGTGGCTGAGGTGCACCCATGACCAGCTCTGAAACCAGATTGCATAGCAGAGAAGGTATGGTTAGATTCGAAATGGTCGGTAATCTGTTTGTTGACTTGGCTTTCGAAGACCTTAGAAAGGCATGGTAGGATAGGTATAGTTCTGTAGCAGTTTGGGTCAACAGTGTCCCCCCCTTTGAAGAGGGGGATGACCGCAGCTGCTTTCCAATCTTTGGGAATCTCAGACGACACGAAAGAGAGGTTGAACAGGCTAGTAATAGGGGTGGCAACAATTTCGGCAGACAATTTGAGAAAGAAAGAGTCCAGATTGTCTAGCCCGGCTGATTTGTAGGGGTCCAGATTTTTCAGCTCTTTCAGAACATCAGCAGAATGGATTTGGGAGAAGGAGAAATGGGGAAGGTTTGGGCGAGTTGCTGTTGGGGGTGCAGTGCTGTTGACCGGGGTAGGAGTAGCCAGGTGGAAAGCATGGCCAGCCGTAGAAAAATGCTTATTGAAATTCTCAATTATGGTGGATTTATCAGTGGTGACAGTGTTTCCTATCTTCAGTGCAGTGGGCAGCTGGGAGGAGGTGTTCTTATTCTCCATGGACTTTACAGTGTCCCAGAACTTTTTTGAGTTAGTGTTGCAGGAAGCAAATTTCTGCTTGAAAAAGCTAGCCTTGGCTTTTCTAACTGCCTGTGTATAACGGTTTCTAGCTTCCCTGAATAGCTGCATATCACGGGGGCTGTTCGATACTAATGCAGAACGCCATAGGATGTTTTTGTGTTGGTTAAGGGCAGTCAGGTCTGGGGAGAACCAAGGGCTATATCTGTTCCTGGTTCTAAATTTCTTGAATTGGGCATGTTTATTTAAGATGGTTAGGAAGGCATTTAAAAAAAATATCCAGGCATCCTCTACTGACGGGATGAGATCAATATCCTTCCAGGATACATACACCGTAGCCAAATACATTTAAACTCTGTTTTTCACAATTCCTGACATTTAATCATAGTAAAAATCCCCTGTCTTAGGTCAGTTAAGATCACCACTTTATTTTAAGAATGTGAAATGTCAGAATAATAGTAGAGAGAATGATTTATTTCAGCTTTTATTTCTTTCATCATATTCCCAGTGGGACAGAAGTTTACATGCACTCAATTAGTATTTGGTAGCATTGCCTAGAAATTGTTTAACTTCAGTCAAGCTTTTCGGGTAGCCTTCCACCAGCTTCCCACAATAAGTTGGGTGAATTTTGGCCCATTCCTCTTGACAGAGATGGTATAACTGAGTCAGGTTTGTAGGCCTCGTTGCTCTCACTCGCTTTTTCAGTTCTGCCCACACATTTTCTATAGGATTGAGGTCAGGACTTTGTGATGGCCACTCCAATAGCTTGACTTTGTTGTCCATAAGCCATTTTGCCACAACTTTTTGCCACAACTTTGGAAATATGATTGGGGTCATTTGGATAAAAGCGTCTGCTAAATGGCATATATCATTGTCCATTTGGAAGACCCATTTGCAAACAAGCTTTAACTTCCTGACTGATGTCTTGAGATGTTGCTTCAATATATCCACACAATGTTCCTTCCTCATGATGCCATCTATTTTGTAAGGTGCACCAGTCCCTCCTGCAGCTAAGCACCCCCACGACATGATGCTGTCACCCCTGTGCTTCACAGTTGGGATGGTGTTCTTCAGCTTGCAAGCCTCCCCCTTTTTCCTCCAAACATAATGATGGTCATTATGGCCGAAGAGTTCTATTTTTGTTTCATCAGACTGGATGACATTTCTCCAAAAAGTATGAACGTATTCAGGCTTTTTTTATGGCGGTTTTGGAGCAGTGGCTTCTTCCTTGCTGAGCGGCCTTTCAGGTTATGCCGATATAGGACTTGTTTTACTGTGGATATAGATACTTTTGTACCTGTTTCCTCCATCATCTTCACAAGGTCCTTTGCTGTTGTTCTGGGATAGATTTGCACTTTTCTCACCAAAGTACATTCATCTCTAGGAGACAGAATGTGTCTCCTTCCTGAGCAGTATGATGGCTGCATGGCCCCATGGTGTTTATACTTGCGTACTGTTGTTTGTACAGATGAACGTGGTACCTTCTGGTGTTTGGAAATTGCTCCCAATGATGAATGAGACTTGTGAAGGTCTACAATATTTTTTCCTGAGATCTTGGCTAATTTCTTTAGATTTTCCGATGATGTCAAGTAAAGAGGCACAGAGTTTGAAGTTAGGCCTTGAAATGCATCCACAGGTATACCTGCAATTGACTGAAATTATGTCAATTAGCCTATCAGAAGCTTCTAAAGCCCTGACATCATTTTCTGGAATTTTACAAGCTGTTTAAAGGCACAGTCAACTTAGTGTATGTAAACTTCTGACCCACTGGAATTGTGATACAGTGAATTATAAGAGAAATAATATCTGTAAACATTTGTTGGAAAAATTACTTGTGTCATGCACAAAGTAGATGTTCTAACCGACTTGCCAAAACTATAAAACTAGCTTTAATTACTCCAACCTAAGTGTATGTAAACTTCCGACTTCAACTGTGTATCATACACTACATGACCATAAGTTTGTGGACACCTGCTCGAACATCTCATTAACAAATCATGGGCATTATTATGGAGTTGGTCCCCTCCTTGCTGCTATAACAGCCTCCACTATTCTGGGAAGGAATTCCTCTAGATGTTGGAACTTTGCTACCGGGACTTGCTTTCATTCATCCACAAGAGCATTAGTGGGCACTGATGTTGGGCAGTTAGGTCTGGCTAGCAGTCAACGTTCCAATTCATCCCAAAGTTGTTTGATGGGGTTAAGGTAAGGTGTTCTGTGCAGGCCAGTCAAGTTCTTCCACATCAATCTCGACAAACCATTTCTGTATGGACCTTGCTTTGTGCACAGGGATATTGCCATGCTGAAACAGGAAAGGGCCTTCCCCAAAGTTGGAAGCACAGAATCTTCTAGAATGTCATTGTATGCTGTAGCGTAAAGATTTTCCTTCGCTGGAACTAAGGGGTTTAGCCCGAACCATGAAAAACAGCCCCAGACCATTATTCCTCCTCCACCAAAAGTTACAGTTGGCACTATGCATTTGGGCAGGCAGCGTGCTCCTGGCATCTGCCAAACCAAGGTTTGTCCATCGGACTGCCAGATGGTGAAGTGTGATTCATAATTCTAGAGAGCGCGTTTCAACTGCTCCAGCCAACACTTTGCATTGCACATGGTGATCTTAAGATTGTGTGCGTCTGCTCAGCCATGGAAACCCATTTTATGTAGCTCCAGACGAACAGTTATTGTGCTGAAGATGCTTCCAGAGGCAGTTCGGAACTCGGTAGTGAGCGTTGCAACCGAGCGGTCCCATTCTGTGAGCTTGTGTGGCCTACCTACTTGCTGGAAAGGTGGCATCCTATGACAGTGCCGTGTTGAAAGTCATTGAGCTCTTTGGTACTGGCAATTATTATGCCAATGTTTGTCTGTGGAGATTGCATGGCTGTGCTGTCGATTTTATACACCTGGCGGCAACAGCTGTGTCTGAATTAGCAGAATCCACTCATTTGAAGGCGCGTCCACATACTTGTGCATATATAGTGCACTTATGCCTGAATGCAGAGTATTACTACTGTATAAATGTATGACACAATTACTACACATTATGCTAGAGCTTATTCCTATTGCCTCTATCTTAAACTGAACAGGTGGTAATAGCAGTGATAATTAGCTGCAGTGATAGTAGCTTTTTGAGTGCTTCGTCGTTTGATTTCACCCACCTTTGATTTCATTCATGCCTCACATGACAAGTGACACGAGCAAGAGCTTTGAACTATGGGTCACATGACAAGTGACACGAGCAAGAGCTTTGAACTATGGGTCACATGACAAGTGACACGAGCAAGAGCTTTGAACTATGGGTCACATGACAAGTGACACGAGCAAGAGCTTTGAACTTTGCTTCACATGGACCAGAGATTATGTTGTGCTGTCTTTATATTTCCGTTTCTATTCAGGCATATTTCCAATCATGTCTTTCTTCATCGTGCAGTAATTGCCAAATTGCATGTCCTGACTGTTAATTGCCTTATTAAGGGTTCTGTACTCTTATTGGCTAGTCTGTTTCATTCTATTACGTCTTCTGTACTGCGGTTGGCTGTGACTAACCAACAGGTTCTAAGCTGATGACAAACTCAACACTTCAATCCATTTGTCTGTTTTGTTTTATAGAACAGGGCTCCAGCGCTAATCTACTGCACGTGATTCTAATAACTAGCTGGTCGATGAACTGAATCAGGTCAGGTCTCTCCAGGAACAGGGTTGGACTGGAGAGCCCTGGTCTAGAAGCTTCCAGACAGGTGGCACCACTTTTTAGTTCACCGCAGCTCGACGTAACAAGTTGAAGTACATTCAAGTCAATGCATTTGTTATTATGTTATGGGCAGTAGGCTATGGTATTTGGTTAGCACTGTCACTTCCGGATTAGGAGTCTCGAATGATAACTCTGTGAGTGGAATGAATTGAGTATGGATTTTTGTTTATGGAGTTTATGATGATATAGCAGACAGACACCCCTCAGCATGTTACCCAGTGTGTGTGTGTGTGTGTGTGTGTGTGTGTGTGTGTGTGTGTGTGTGTGTGTGTGTGTGTGTGTGTGTGTGTGTGTGTGTGTGTGTGTGTGTGTGTGTGTGTGTGTGTGTGTGTGTCTCCTGTGTCGCTTATGATAATGAAGGTCTCCTCAGCGTGGTAGCCAGTGGCACCCAGGCTTGTTTAACATACTATCTGTGGCTACAGCTGCATGGCCAGGCAGAACGCAGTTAGCGCCCACCCCAGCTATCCAGGTTAAGTACCTTGCTCACTCAGCTGTGGAAAAAATGGAACTGTGCCTCACTCTCTTTCAAAAATGTGTGTGTCCTTTGTGGTCGAGTCGTTATTGGCAGTGCATGCAAGGCAGTGAACCATGAGACACTGCAGTAAATAGTGCCAGTTCAGACACACACACACTGGAGACCACACCCCAGTCTGTTCAGTCCCACCTGCCTGTGTGTCTGTGTTTTTGACAGTCAATTTATCTTGCTTGCTTTCCTCTTGGATGGACAGCAAATCCACTTATCTGTCACAGGTCCACCCATTTCACACATGACCTCTCTCTCTCTCTCTCTCTCTCTCTCTCTCTCTCTCTCTCTCTCTCTCTCTCTCTCTCTCTCTCTCTCTCTCTCTCTCTCTCTCTCTCTCTCTCTCTCTCTCTCTCTCTCTCTCTCTCTCTCTCTCTCTCTCTCACACACACACACACATTCTTGCCTGTAAAGGAGAGAGAGATCTGGGGAGGTGGTAGGCAGTTGACGCGGTGGGTCCTCTGAGCTGTCCAGAATGATTATGGTCTGGCATCTCCAAGTGTGCAGTGGTCCGCAGACAGACAGTGGGCTGACAGGGGGTACCGAAAAGAAGGGGGAGAGAAGGGTACTGATGTAAAGAGCACATAACCCCTTATTTACCTCTGTTTCAAGGACATGTAATGCACACCTACACAAGCGCACGTGCTGTAAGCACCCCCACCTAGACAGATACACACACCCTAGTGCATGTCATGCAAACATACAGCCATCAAGCTGTATACACACACCCATTCACACGCATGCCCTTACCTACTTACCTGAAGTCTCTGTGTGAGACCAGTGTGACAGAGAGACAGCAGGGTGTACCAGTGTGTCCTCCCACCTGCCACCCCCACTCTTTACTTGGCGGGAAAGAGACAGGGACGAGATGAGATGGGGAATGAGGGCAGTGTGGACCATGCCTTTTAATGACCCTATTTTTCCTCCAGTTTCCCAGGAAGTCAGACCAGTGAGTCTTTCCAGGAAGGACCCAATATAGCGTGACACGTGTGGTAGTGTGTCTGCCAGATCAGGTTTGTTTCTTGCATTTTAATGAGAGAACACAGAGATTTGCAATTTTTCTTTTATTACTGCTGGCTGGACTGCTGCTGTTACGTCCGTTGTTGGAATTAGACCAAGGTGCAGCGTGGTAGGCGTACATTTTTCCTTTATTAATGAACACCAACAAAAAACAACAATTACAAACGAACGTAAAGCTATATGCAGTGCAGAAAGCATCTACACACAAACAAGATACCACAACTGAAGGTGGGAAAAAGTGCTGCCTAAGAATGATCCCCAAACAGAGACGACGATAGACAGCTGCCTCTGATTGGGAACCATACCCGGTCAACAAAGAAATAGAAAACATAGAATGCCCACCCAAATCACACCCTAACCTAACCAAATAGAGAAATAAAAAGGCTCTCTAAGGTCATCGCATGACAGCTGCTAAGCAAGTTAGGGGTCTTCAATTCCTCAGTTGGTAGAGCATGGCATTTGCAATGCCAGGATTGGGGGTTCGATTCTCAGTTAATGCCATTAGGACGCATACAATGTTCTCTATAGCTTGTTGTTGACACCTATCTGTTCATTTCATTGGCTAGAATGGTCCCATCTGATCTAGCCTCCTCCCACCTGTCTTCCATCTTTGTGGACATGTACAGTATTTCCATTGTTAGAGCTGTCAATCGAATATCTTGTCAATATAGTAGACCATCTTTGGTAAAATTAACACATTTGTATATGTATAGCTTTGTAAGACTGACCAACCACCCAGCATTGGAGTAATTAGAAGGTGTATTTCCCTGCTTTTGAGAGGATACTGTAACCGGAGAACTGCGCTAAGCTAACGATATGCTCAAATCTATCATCTCCAAACTGCACGCAGAGACATAACAGTGGCATCCATGAGTTCATTTGACTCTGGGTAAGTAGGAAAATGACCTAAATCTCGAATTCTCACAGTATCCCTTCAATAAATGATTTGCCTGCAGACAGAACAAATGTGTCAATTTTGCACATGATCCACAGAACTACAGTATGCCAAAACCAGAAGAAAAAAGGCGGGAGGAGGATAAAAACCTCAATTATGCTCACAAGTCTATCCTCCCTCCCTGCGGTGGCCAAGGACCCTATTTCCTCAGGTCCAGATTACCCAGAATTCCTGCCCACTTTAATTTAGGAAGTGCCAGAGCATAATTTCCAGCCTGCCTCTTTCCTGTTAGAACTCTCTCTAGAGCCAATCGACTCCTTTGCCTTTTGCCAGCTTCTTCTTTCTCCTCTTCTTCATTTCCCCCTCCAATGTGCCATCCTACAGGCCTCTTGAAATGAGAGGCTGTCGCCCTCAGATTGAGGGTGGAAATGGAGGGTGGAAATGGAGGGTGGAGGAGGTTGATGAGTCATGGCCTGCTAAGCTGTGTAATGGCTGCCATGCCATCTCTGGTAATTGTAGCCCATCGTGTCCCTTCGTTCCTGGTGTCCGCTGTGACAAGCAGGGTGACAGTGTGCCAGCCTGATCTCTCCACAGATGAGGACACACAGCTGTGGCAGGGCGGAAAGAGGAGGAAGAGCAGAGAGGAGAGGAGGTGTCGTGTAGTAGGCCCAGTAACATAAGGACACGATAGGTATAATTAAGTGTACGTTTACTCGGCGAGATTAGCACTCCATCACCACATACATCACCACCACATGCATACTCTTCTTCGACATATCACGACATCATCTCAGTAGGCACTTCAGATCTGTATTTAAAAGGTATGTTATAAGGTATGTTATAAGGTATGTTATAAGGTATGTTATAATGCACTTGGGTAGAGCAGGAGAACACAACAGTGGGGGAGGGCGAAAGATGAGTGGTGTTCTTTCTCTGAACATGACAATTATTTGGAACAGCTAGGTCCAGTGCACTTTGAACCCTTTACCTTCATTTCATCCCACCCCGTTCGTCTCTTTCCTCCTCCCTCGTTCCCTCTCTCCTTCAGTCCTCACCCGTCGTGCTCGGTGCGGCAGCCAGGGACCACTGTGTGAGTGGTCATGATCATCTCTCAGTTTGATCCCTTCGTCATTAAATGGAGCGTGTCAAGCAAACACGGTTAATTACTGTCCCTTTAGCGATAGAGAGGAGGATGAGAGCTTACACCTGCATGATCTGGCCAGCAGATTCCCAGCCCTCCATGGTCAGGACAAAACACAGTCAGAAAAGATAATTAAAAGTGATAGGAGGCCAGACAGACAGACGGACGGCTTGGCGTCAGCGGCAACCTGGAGTGGTGGAGCGATGCGCTCATCTTCGTACTGTGACTCAGTAGCACCTCAAACTAACCTGCTATTCTCTCTCCTCAATTCCTACGGGATTCCTGGAGCCATGTGAGGATGAAGTTAAATGTTCCAAGCATGGAGGGAAATTGTATTGTGTACAACATGAGATTTTGATGTATTGAACTCATCCTGTACATACCAGTCTAGAGCCTATGCAGTGGTTCCTAACCTAACCTTTTTCGGTTATTGTTCTACCAACTGAATTTTACCCTGCCCAGAGTACCCCTGAAGTACCCCCTCATGTGCATTTTACCAGTAGGCCTGTAGTCTCATGAGTCTTCTCATGTACCCCCAGGGGTCCTAGTACCTGGTTGGGAACCAGTGGCCTATAGCATAGACAAGGCAAACAGTAGTTAGTATGCAGGTTTTCAGAGTCCACTCAGATTCTGAAAACTTTGCAGTTGCCTCTTTTTTCCAGTGAGGGAGAAACATGTCTGACTATAGTTGTGCTTTAGTCGTTCAGTACAAAGCTCCATGCTTTCTGCTTTCTGCTCTGAATTATTGAAACGACTTTCAACAGAGTTACGCTCCTCATGAAAACACAGAGGATTTTTATTCTACTTTATGGGTGGAATTCTGAAACACAGCACGAAGAGCGTATCAAACATGGAACATAACGTCTATAATCCATATATTTATCCAGAAATTAACACGACTCCCTGATTTGAACATATTAACTAGGAGACTAGGCTGTTTGATCATCCCAGCATTGGCTCAGAATGTGGTCCTCTCTTGCTCCGATGGTAGAACATTGCACTGCCGGGATAGTGGGTTCGATTCCCAGGACCACCCGCACGTACAATTTATGCACACATGACTGTACATTTCTCTGGATTAAATCATCTGCTAAATGTCATATATTACAATGTTTTTTTGTTATTACCACATTGTGTGGAAAATAAGGTACGATAAGCCTTTAGCCCTGGCAGGGAACGCTAATAAGTAGTGATAATCTTCATAATGAGGGCTACATTAGGCTAAGCCTGGGATATCACACCTCAACATATTACTGATTAACATCAACAGATATAGCCAGGGGCCGCACACAGACACACACACAGACACACACGTCCGAACACACACAGTTAAACATGTCCACACACGTCCTAACACACACACACACACACATGTAGTTAAACATGTCCACACACATCCGAACAACACACACACACACACACACACACACACACACACACACACACACACACACACACACACACACACACACACACACACACACACACACACACACACACACACACACACACACACACACACACACACACACACACACACACACACACACATATAGTTAAACATGTCCGAACACACACACACACACACACACACACACACACACACACACACACACACACACACACACACACACACACACACACACACACACACACACACACACACACACACACACACACATGTAGTTGAACATGTCCACACACGTCCAACACACACACACACACACACACACACACACACACACACACACACACACACACACACACACACACACACACACACACACACACACACACACACACACACACACACACATGTAGTTGAACATGTCCACACACGTCCGAACACACACACACACACACACACACACACACACACACACACACACACACACACACACACACACACACACACACACACACACACACACACACACACACACACACACACACACACACACACACACACACACATAGTTAAACATGTCCACACACGTCCGAACACACACACACACACACACACACACACACACACACACACACACACACACACACACACACACACACACACACACACACACACACACACACACACACACACACACACACACACACACACACACTGTCATCTCTGCCAATTTTCATCCATCTAACAGCTTCTTGACATGTTTAAAAAACATTGCAGTCAGATTGACATGTCACCACGTTCACTGTCTATGTTCTATGTTGACGTATCTCTCCTCCCCCTTTTCGTCTCCTCTGCCTCCTCTTCCTCCCCACTGCCTCCTCTTCCTCCCCACTGCCTCCTCCTCCCCACCTCCTCCTAGGGGGGAACATACACTAATCAAACAGCGATTGATATCTATTTTACCGGTGTCATATCAGCAGTCTGTTGAGCTCCTCGCCTGTCATTATCTACCCTGTCAATCACATCTACTGGCAGATACAGCTTCCTCCTGTACTGTGTTGTTGACCACGTTGCAAATGTATTAATTTTGCCAATTATTTGACATCTCATATACAGTAGTTAACGAGACGAATCTTGATGATTCTTTGGGCTCATTTTGAGCTCATTCTGTTAACATGATCTTAGAACATCGAGTTACCAGGGTTAAAGTAACTAACAGGCTGGTGATGATGACAGGGTTAAAGTAACTAGCAGGCTGGTGATGATGACAGGGTTAAAGTCACTAGCAGGCTGGCTGGTGATGATGACAGGGTTAAAGTAACTAGCAGGCTGGTGATGATGACAGGGTTAAAGTAACTAGCAGGCTGGTGATGATGACAGGGTTAAAGTAACTAGCAGGCTGGTGATGATGACAGGGTTAAAGTAACTAGCAGGCTGGAGATGATGACAGGGTTAAAGTAACTAGCAGGCTGGTGATGATGACAGGGTTAAAGTAACTAGCTGGCTGGTGATGATGACAGGGTTAAAGTCACTAGCAGGCTGGTGATGATGACAGGGTTAAAGTAACTAGCAGGCTGGTGATGATGACAGGGTTAAATTAACTAGCTGGCTGGTGATGATGTCAGGGTTAAAGTAACTAGCAGGCTGGTGATGATGACAGGGTTAAAGTAACTAGCAGGCTGGTGATGATGACAGGGTTAAAGTAACTAGCAGGCTGGTGATGATGACAGGGTTAAAGTAACTAGCAGGCTGGTGATGATGACAGGGTTAAAGTAACTAGCAGGATGGTGATGATGACAGGGTTAAAGTAACTAGCAGGCTGGTGATGATGACAGGGTTAAAGTAACTAGCAGGCTGGAGATGATGACAGGGTTAAAGTAACTAGCAGGCTGGTGATGACAGGGTTAAAGTAACTAGCAGGCTGGTAATGATGACAGGGTTAAAGTAACTAGCAGGCTGGTGATGATGACAGGGTTAAAGTAACTAGCAGGCTGGAGATGATGACAGGGTTAAAGTAACTAGAAGGCTGGTGATGATGACAGGGTTAAACTAACTACTAGGCTGGTGATGATTACAGGGTTAAAGTAACTAGCAGGCTGGTGATGATGACAGGGTTAAAGTATCTAGCAGGCTGGTGATGATGAAAGGGTTAAAGTAACTAGCAGGCTGGAGATGATGACAGGGTTAAAGTAACTAGCAGGCTGGTGATGACAGGGTTAAAGTAACTAGCAGGCTGGTGATGATGACAGGGTTAAAGTAACTAGCAGGCTGGTGATGATGACAGGGTTAAAGTAACTAGCAGGCTGGTGATGATGACAGGGTTAAAGTAACTAGCAGGCTGGTGATGACGACAGGGTTAAAGTAACTAGCAGGCTGGTGATGACGACAGGGTTAAAGTAACTAGCAGGCTGGTGATGATGACAGGGTTAAAGTAACTAGCAGGCTGGTGATGATGACAGGGTTAAAGTAACTAGCAGGCTGGTGATGATGACAGGGTTAAAGTAACTAGCAGGCTGGTGATGATGACAGGGTTAAAGAAACTAGCAGGCTGGTGATGATGACAGGGTTAAAATAACTAGCAGGCTGGTGATGATGACAGGGTTAAAGTAACTAGCAGGCTGGTGATGATGACAGGGTTAAAGTAACTAGCAGGCTGGTGATGATGACAGGGTTAAAGTAACTAGCAGGCTGGTGATGATGACAGGGTTAAGTAACTAGAAGGCTGGTGATGATGACAGGGTTAAAGTAACTAGCAGGCTGGTGATGATGACAGGGTTAAAGTAACTAGCAGGCTGGTGATGATGACAGGGTTAAAGTAACTAGCAGGCTGGTGATGATGACAGGGTTAAAGTAACTAGCAGGCTGGTGATGATGACAGGGTTAAAGTAACTAGCAGGCTGGTGATGATGACAGGGTTAAAGTAACTAGCAGGCTGGAGATGATGACAGGGTTAAAGTAACTAGCAGGCTGGTGATGATGACAGGGTTAAAGTAACTAGCTGGCTGGTGATGATGACAGGGTTAAAGTCACTAGCAGGCTGGTGATGATGACAGGGTTAAAGTAACTAGCAGGCTGGTGATGATGACAGGGTTAAATTAACTAGCTGGCTGGTGATGATGTCAGGGTTAAAGTAACTAGCAGGCTGGTGATGATGACAGGGTTAAAGTAACTAGCAGGCTGGTGATGATGACAGGGTTAAAGTAACTAGCGCTGGTGGTGATGATGACAGGGTTAAAGTAACTAGCAGGCTGGTGATGATGACAGGGTTAAAGTAACTAGCAGGATGGTGATGATGACAGGGTTAAAGTAACTAGCAGGCTGGTGATGATGACAGGGTTAAAGTAACTAGCAGGCTGGAGATGATGACAGGGTTAAAGTAACTAGCAGGCTGGTGATGACAGGGTTAAAGTAACTAGCAGGCTGGTAATGATGACAGGGTTAAAGTAACTAGCAGGCTGGTGATGATGACAGGGTTAAAGTAACTAGCAGGCTGGAGATGATGACAGGGTTAAAGTAACTAGAAGGCTGGTGATGATGACAGGGTTAAACTAACTACTAGGCTGGTGATGATTACAGGGTTAAAGTAACTAGCAGGCTGGTGATGATGACAGGGTTAAAGTATCTAGCAGGCTGGTGATGATGAAAGGGTTAAAGTAACTAGCAGGCTGGAGATGATGACAGGGTTAAAGTAACTAGCAGGCTGGTGATGACAGGGTTAAAGTAACTAGCAGGCTGGTGATGATGACAGGGTTAAAGTAACTAGCAGGCTGGTGATGATGACAGGGTTAAAGTAACTAGCAGGCTGGTGATGATGACAGGGTTAAAGTAACTAGCAGGCTGGTGATGACGACAGGGTTAAAGTAACTAGCAGGCTGGTGATGACGACAGGGTTAAAGTAACTAGCAGGCTGGTGATGATGACAGGGTTAAAGTAACTAGCAGGCTGGTGATGATGACAGGGTTAAAGTAACTAGCAGGCTGGTGATGACGACAGGGTTAAAGTAACTAGCAGGCTGGTGATGATGACAGGGTTAAAGAAACTAGCAGGCTGGTGATGATGACAGGGTTAAAATAACTAGCAGGCTGGTGATGATGACAGGGTTAAAGTAACTAGCAGGCTGGTGATGATGACAGGGTTAAAGTAACTAGCAGGCTGGTGATGATGACAGGGTTAAAGTAACTAGCAGGCTGGTGATGATGACAGGGTTAAAGTAACTAGAAGGCTGGTGATGATGACAGGGTTAAAGTAACTAGCAGGCTGGTGATGATGACAGGGTTAAAGTAACTAGCAGGCTGGTGATGATGACAGGGTTAAAGTAACTAGCAGGCTGGTGATGATGACAGGGTTAAAGTAACTAGCAGGCTGGTGATGATGACAGGGTTAAAGTAACTAGAAGGCTGGTGATGATGACAGGGTTAAAGTAACTAGCAGGCTGGTGATGACAGGGTTAACTTGGTGAAATGTCACAGCCGGTAATCAGGCTCTGAGCGCCTGTCAAACAGCATTACCAGACAGACAGACAAACAAACACAAACATACAGTACTCTTTACTTCTGACTAGAGGCCTTCCCTTCCACCACATACTCCAGATTGCTCTGCAATTGAGCCTGTCGCAAAAATGTTGCTTTCAATAAAGGAGCCTGCTAGAGTTGAATTAGCAAATGAGAGATTGGAGTGGTGATGTTTAATTGGGTTTTCTGCACTTTTGAGGTAATCATCTTGTTTTGGAAATGATGTTCCTGATGGATTATGCTAATAACTTTTGCTGGTCATGGTGGGTTTGGTATTGGAGCAGACAGGAGCTGGCATTGTGACACAGTGGCAAAGACAGACAGACAGACAAGCTGCACGTAATCTCTCTCTCTCTCTCTCTCTCTCTCTCTCTCTCTCTCTCTCTCTCTCTCTCTCTCTCTCTCTCTCTCTCTCTCTCTCTCTCTCTCTCTCTCTCTCTCTCTCTCTGACCATAGAGTTTTCGTGTTAGAGACTCTGTCTCATCTGAAATCCTGCAGCTGTTGGACTGATTCATGTAAATATCGTTTAGATCATTTCTAGACTTGGTTAAAAAAAAAGAGTATGTATGGAAATAGTGTGAATAGATCTGGCAGAGGAGGGGGGTGTCGCCATATTCAGAAAGAACAACTTGAACGTTGCTGTGGGTATCATCACCTCTGTTCCCAAACGATTTGAACATCTTGTCCTAAATGTGGGCCTCGGTAATAATACCCAACTAAGGTTAAGATTGGGTGACCTTAACCTGGATTGGTTGATGCCAGTGTCAGATAGACTGAAATATATTTGTACTGAACATTTTATTTACTCAACTGATATCTGAACCAACTTAAAACGCCCTATAACCTCGACTCTTTTGGATGTCATTCTGACAAAGGCTCATCATAGGTACAATATACTGTACAGCCAATTGAATCTTTGCAAACGAGCTCAGCGATCAGTGCCCCATTGCTTGCATTAGAGATACTAAGCTACCTAAATCGCGTCCACACATTATTACAAAGAGGAATTTCAGCACTTTTAATGAGCAACATTTTTGATATGACCTGGTGAACTACAATTGGGAGTGTCTATCGTCAATATCTGATTTAGATCAGGCCCTTGAATGTTTTACGTCAGATAAGCATGACCCATATAAAACATGTAAGGTAAGGAGCAGGCGTAACCCATTGTTTCATGAAAGAAATGTAGCTTGGGCTAAGGCTAGATTGACTGATTCTAGTTCTGACTGGCAGTCCTTCAGACATTTGAGAAATAGATGTGTTACTCTGGTTGGGAAAGCAAAGTCAACATACCTCTTGAATTGTGTGTCTGAGAGTGGTGGAAATCCAGCAAAAGTCTTGATTGGTCAAATCTTTGAAACAAAACTTCACCCCCTCATTGCCCCAGCAGGTTATAATTATGATAGCCTCTGGTCCCATAAAAGACAAACAATTACATTTGTGGTGCTTTTAATAACCATTTGGCCTAAGCTATTTGAAAGAATGGTTTCTGAAAAGATCTAAAGTTCCACAAGAGGGTGTCCTTTATTCACCTCTAAACAGATAGCAGAGAATGATGCTCTTCCAGGAACTCACTCTTTTTCATTTGAACTATTTTAAGTCAATGATGTACCAAATGCCTTGCAAAACGTATGTAAAAAAAAATCTACTCAGTTCAGTTGCTTGATCCCTTTCTACTGCAGTTTTCCGCCTCCCTCATTGTTGAACCTTTGACCCACATTCTTATTTAACAATTGCTTCTGTTCCTTAAGATATGGAAGGCGGTGCAGGTCCTCGCCCTTCACAAATGTTGGAATCCTTCTGACCTAGATAACTAACTGCCCAACTTCTAATCTATCTTGCCTAGCAAAAAAAATATTAGAATCACTGGCAATCTCTCAGCTAAGAACGCCAAGAACGCCAAGAACGATATTCTTTATGTTCACCGGTCTGTTTTTACACCTGGACAGAGGACCGTTTCAGCAGCTACGCCCGTCTTCAATGATGTGTTAAATTGCTGAGATCCTAGGACTCATTGTAGTGCTATATTTATAGACCTATTCAAGGCCTTTGATACTGTCGACCATCCCCGACTCATTCAGAGGTTGTCTGAAATGGGCTTCGGCCAGGCGTCTTGCAGGTGTGCTTTCTGACGGTGTCAAGTTACCTTAGCGTTACTAAAGTTGTCCCGCATGGGTTGATTTTGGGACCTTATTCTAAAATCCCCTTCAACCTACACACTATACCCCATAATGACAAGGCAAAAACAGGTTTTTATAAATACACATTTATATATATTTTTTTACACAGAAATACCTTATTTACATATGTATTCAGACCCTTTGCTATGAGACTCAAAATTGAGCTCAGGTGAAACCTGTTTCCATTGATCATCCTTGAGATGTTTCTACAACTTGATTGCAGTCCACCTATTGTAAATTCAAGTAATTGGACATGATTTGGAAAGGCACACACCTGACTATATAAGGTCCCACAGTTGACAGTGAATGTCAGAGGAAAAACCAAGCCACGAGGTTGAAGGAATTGTCCGTAGAGCTCCGAGACACGATTGTGTCAAGGCACAGATATGGGGCAGAGTACCAAAAAATGTATGCAGCATTGAGGGTCCCCAAGAACACAGTGGCCTCCATCATTCTTAAATGGAAGAAGTTTGGAACCACCAAGACTCTTCCTAGAGCTGGCCGCCTGGCCAAACTGAGCAATCGGGGGAGAAGGGCCTTGGTCAGGGAGGTGACCAAGAACCCAATGGTCCCTCTGACAGAGCTCCTCTGTGGAGATGGGAGAACCTTCTGACAACCATCTCTGCAGCACTCCACCAAGCGGGGCTTTATGGTAGAGTGGCCAGACGGAAGCCAACCAGGAAAAGGCACATGACAGCCCGCTTGGAGTTTGCCAAAAGGCACAAAAAGACTCTCAGACCATGAGAAACAAGATTCTCTGGTCTGATGAAACCAAGATTGAACTCTTTGGCCTGAATGCGAAGCATCACATCTGGAGCAAACCTGGCACCATCCCTACGGTGAAGACTGGTGTTGCAGCATCATGCCGTGAGGGTGTTTTTCAACGGCAGGGACTGGGAGACTAGTCAGGATCGAGGGAAAGATGAACCGAGCAAAGTACAGTGAGATCTTTGATGAAAACCTGCTCCTCAGGCTGGGGTGAAGATTTGTCTTCCAACTGGACAACGACCTTAAGCACAAAGCCAAGACACCTCAGTAGTGGCTTCGGGACAAGACTCTGAATGTCCATGAGTGGCCCAGTACACAGCCCAGACTTGAACACGACCGAACATCTCTGGAGAGACCTGAAAATAGCTGTGCAGCGACGCTCTCTATCCAACCCGACAGAGCTTGAGAGGATCTGTAGAGAAGAATGGGAGAAACTCCCCAAATACAGGTGTGCCAAGCTTGTAGCGTCATACCCGAGAAGACTCGAGGCTGTAATCACCGCCAAAAGTGGTTCATGTAAATGTGATGTAAATGTAATATATATATATTTTCTATAAATTATCAAACATTTCTAGAAACCTGTTTTTGCTTTGTAATTCAGCCTTTAGTTTTAACGCCCCCATTGTTTTCGTATAATTTACAAACTTCATTACATTTTGAATCCTTGGTGCCAATAGGGCAGTTTAGAACACGGATGAGGGATGAATTCACTAAGGTTCGAAAGAGTTTTGCTGGTTTATTTGTGTTCAGATCTGGTGTGTCTGATTCTTGTTTGCTGTTTTGTTGATTAACCACCCATGACTGTATTTGTTTGTGACAGAGACATGCTTGTTGCAATTCATCCATTTCCAATCCTGTGGCCTTCACCAATTGATATTCCAAGTGAATATTTTATCATCTAAATTACATTTTTTTTAAACACAATACAACAAGTATTTAATAAGGCCTTATTTTGAGGGCCTAATTCGACCCAATACAGTGGTCTGAAACTCGTGTTTTAAGACCCTCAAGTCACATTATGA
This sequence comes from Oncorhynchus gorbuscha, assembly GCF_021184085.1. Lineage (NCBI taxonomy): Eukaryota > Metazoa > Chordata > Actinopteri > Salmoniformes > Salmonidae > Oncorhynchus > Oncorhynchus gorbuscha. The sequence goes on from NC_060173.1 coordinate 79,454,563, forward strand.
TGGCTTGCAAAATGAGTGTGGATATTCAACATTTTGAATTTGTGTTCAGCCACAACATGCATTCAGAATGACTGTTCAGCCAAACCCCCCCCCCCCTAAAGCATCTACCTAAACCATCTACCTAAACCATCTACCTAAACCATCTACCTAAACCATCTACCTAAACCATCAACCTTAACCATCAACCTTAACCATCTTAACTGGAACAACCATTTCGGTAACAGGTGCAATGAGTTCAAGTAACAGGTTGGAATAGTTTAGAAAAATATATGTTATTTTAATTAATCAATCAAAACATAGATATTGAAACAAATAATTCTAAAAGTAGAGCATGGTGGGAAATATGATAATGATAGGTGTGGTTTTGGTTCAACACCGGTTCTTAACACAAACACTGGGGTTCTTTTAAACCAATGAGTGTTAATTTAACAGCTGAATCAACACTAGAAATGTTACACTGAAAAATCAATACTAGATAAAACTTTCCAATTTGCTGTTTAGCTTTCCCTATCTCTGAGTCACCACTTTCTAACTTGCCTCTCTCTCTCTCTCTCTCTCTCTCTCTCTGTTTCTCGGTCTCTCTCTCTATCTCTCTCTCTCTGTTTCTCAGTCTCCCTCTCTCTACATTTCTATTTTCTTTCGGTGAGTCACTCTCTTCCTATTCTTACCACTCTATTTCTATCTCAATATCCCTCTCACTGCCTGCTGAAATCCTGTTGACTCATTACAGCAAATTAAATAACTCAAGAATAGATGAAATTGACTCTACTGGGAGTTATCTTAACCCTAGAGAGAGAGTGATACGCTCCCTGGAGTTAGTATTGATAACTGGAGTTCATTGGGAAGGAGTACTTTTAACTCAATGAAAGGGAAATGTCGCGATTTTTCAACATCATATGCATCATCTTCAGCATCAGCCCAATATCAACATACGTGAAAATTGTGCGTTTCTATGTTTTGTAGTAAAATAGACAGAGAAAGATAAGTGTTTTCAATGACATCATCAAGCAGTTAGCAGACAATTACTAATGGCAAATTCACACGATGAACACCGATGATATCATTATAAACACGTATCTCCTATCATTTTTTTTACAACAAAACATAGAAATGCACAATTTTCCCTTTAAGAGTAACCAGAGACAGGGAGTGAAATATTTAAAAATAATAATTCCCAGCATGCTCTTGTAACGTTCGGGATATGAACTCAGGTCTCCCAGGGGAGCAACCAATGTCTTTAACCAAGAGGACATGTCCTTTTTGGGCTGAGGGCAAACGCTGGTTTTGAAGTTCACAGGCGGGTCTACTTCGTCACGCAACCTCGTGTGACACATTCACTTCCCCCTTTGACCCCTCCCCCGAGAGAGCCCGCCCCACATTTTGGCGCCAATGTAACACTCTGGATAACACCAGAGTAACACCACTGTCTTAGACCGTTAGACTAAGAAGGAAATGCCTTTTGGACTGACCGTGACCGACTCATGTCCACGGCACTCTGTTGCAGGTTCATTTCTTGTCACTTGCACATGGACTGTTTCTTTAAATCTGATGCTACACAAAGATATGATACATGCTACTCATCCAATCTGTAAGGGGTTGGATTCATAGCAGCTGTTAGTGAGATAGTTGTTCCAGTTTGATGTTGTTCGTCTCCATGTACTGTATCGTCTTCCCTACTCTGACAGGTGTTCTGAATGCAAGTTAGGGGTGATGTAAAAGTGCCGGATATCTTCCTGTGAGATGGCTTCCGACAGAAATGGGATATCTTATTGCAAAGCACCATCAATGTGAAACGTTCAGAAATGTTCAAATAAGGCTTTACATCATTCTTACTCAAAGGATGTCAGCTGAAAGAAAAATGTGCTCTGCTGCAGTTGATTGTTAATTAAAAACAACACAGAAAAGTGACAAATGGCAAAAGGGAATTGATTTTAAAAAATGACACTGAAATGAGTAAAATGGCAATTGGAGTTCAATTCAAGAAACTCTCAGAGTTTAATATTTACTCCATTTAGTGTCGTTTTAACTCCAAAAATATCAACCCCATGACTAAAATAGTGTTGAAATTTGACTCCATAGGAGTTGAATTAACTCATGCGATATTACTATGTGGATGTCATCTTATTTCTGTATTCATCCACAACCCAGCTATATCTGTACACTAACTGATTCACTAGGAATGGGATCATTCTCTTGGTTTAACAAACTCCTTTACTATAAGCTTTTGGTGCCAAGTTGGCACCCGATCAAAACTCAATCTCGACCCCAGTTGGCCAACCTCTCCTATGTCTCTGGGTAGCATACACAAGGGCACGGCCCAGGCTGCTGTGTATTAAAAACCATACTGTAAGTGAATGCATCCCAAATGGCACTCTATTCCCTACATAGTGCCTTATAGGCCCTGGTCAACAGTAGTGCACTATATAGGGCATACTATGCCATTTGGGATACAGGAAGGCATTTGGGATACAGGCAGGCTGGCACAGGGGTAATGATCCATCTTAGACAGCAGCAGCCATTCTGGCATCTCCTGTCCTGGCTGTGTGTGTGTCTCTGTAGTGGCTCCCATGCAGTCTGGGTCCCACGTGTGTGTTTATCAAACTAATTAAACCAGGACCAATTAACAGGCAACCATGCAGAGAGCACAATTAGACCTAAGACCCATACAATCCATTCCCATTCATACCACCCCTTCTCTCTCTTTTCCCTTGTACCATCCCTTCTGTCTCTTTTCCCTCCTATCCTCCCTTCTCTCTCTTTTCCCTCATACCATCCCTTCTCTCTCTTTTCCCTCGTACCATCCCTTCTCTCTCTTTTCCCTCATACCATCCCTTTGTCTCTTTTCCCTCATACCATCCCTTTGTCTCTTTTCCCTCGTACCATCCCTTCTCTCTCTTTTCCCTCATACCATCCCTTTGTCTCTTTTCCCTCATACCATCCCTTTGTCTCTTTTCCCTCATACCATCCCTTTGTCTCTTTTCCCTCATACCATCCCTTCTCTCTCTTTACCCTCGTACCATCCCTTCTCTCTCTTTTCCCTCATACCATCCCTTCTCTCTCTTTTCCCTCATACCACCCCTTTGTCTCTTTTCCCTCTTACCCTCCCTTCTCTCTCTTTTCCCTCATACCATCCCTTCTCTCTCTTTTCCCTCGTACCATCCCTTCTCTCTCTTTTCCCTCATACCATCCCTTCTCTCTCTTTTCCCTCATACCATCCCTTTGTCTCTTTTCCCTCATACCATCCCTTTGTCTCTTTTCCCTCCCTTCTCTCTCTTTTCCCTCATACCATCCCTTCTCTCTCTTTTCCCTCGTACCATCCCTTCTCTCTCTTTTCCCTCATACCATCCCTTTGTCTCTTTTCCCTCATACCATCCCTTTGTCTCTTTTCCCTCATACCATCCCTTTGTCTCTTTTCCCTCATACCATCCCTTTGTCTCTTTTCCCTCATACCATCCCTTTGTCTCTTTTCCCTCATACCATCCCTTTGTCTCTTTTCCCTCATACCATCCCTTCTCTCTCTTTTCCCTCATACCATCCCTTTGTCTCTTTTCCATCCCTTCTCTCTCTTTTCCCTCGTACCATCCCTTCTCTCTCTTTTCCCTCATACCATCCCTTTGTCTCTTTTCCCTCATACCATCCCTTTGTCTCTTTCCCTCATACCATCCCTTTGTCTCTTTTCCCTCATACCATCCCTTTGTCTCTTTTCCCTCATACCATCCCTTTGTCTCTTTTCCCTCATACCATCCCTTTGTCTCTTTTCCCTCATACCATCCCTTCTCTCTCTTTTCCTCATACCATCCCTTTGTCTCTTTTCCCTCATACCATCCCTTCTCTCTCTTTTCCCTCATACCATCCCTTCTCTCTCTTTTCCCTCATACAATCCCTTTGTCTCTTTTCCCTCATACCATCCCTTTGTCTCTTTTCCCTCCCTTCTCTCTCTTTTCCCTCATACCATCCCTTCTCTCTCTTTTCCCTCGTACCATCCCTTCTCTCTCTTTTCCCTCATACCATCCCTTCTCTCTCTTTTCCCTCATACCATCCCTTCTCTCTCTTTTCCCTCATACCATCCCTTTGTCTCTTTTCCCTCATACCATCCCTTTGTCTCTTTTCCCTCATACCATCCCTTTGTCTCTTTTCCCTCATACCATCCCTTTGTCTCTTTTCCCTCGTACCATCCCTTCTCTCTCTTTTCCCTCATACCATCCCTTTGTCTCTTTTCCCTCGTACCATCCCTTCTCTCTCTTTTCCCTCATACCATCCCTTCTCTCTCTTTTCCCTCATACCATCCCTTTGTCTCTTTTCCCTCATACCATCCCTTCTCTCTCTTTTCCCTCATACCATCCCTTTGTCTCTTTTCCCTCATACCATCCCTTTGTCTCTTTTCCCTCATACCATCCCTTTGTCTCTTTTCCCTCATACCATCCCTTTGTCTCTTTTCCCTCATACCATCCCTTCTCTCTCTTTTCCTCATACCATCCCTTTGTCTCTTTTCCCTCATACCATCCCTTCTCTCTCTTTTCCCTCATACCATCCCTTTGTCTCTTTTCCCTCGTACCATCCCTTCTCTCTCTTTTCCCTCATACCATCCCTTTGTCTCTTTTCCCTCATACCATCCCTTTGTCTCTTTTCCCTCCCTTCTCTCTCTTTTCCCTCATACCATCCCTTCTCTCTCTTTTCCCTCGTACCATCCCTTCTCTCTCTTTTCCCTCATACCATCCCTTCTCTCTCTTTTCCCTCATACCATCCCTTCTCTCTCTTTTCCCTCATACCATCCCTTTGTCTCTTTTCCCTCATACCATCCCTTCTCTCTCTTTTCCCTCATACCATCCCTTTGTCTCTTTTCCATCCCTTCTCTCTCTTTTCCCTCGTACCATCCCTTCTCTCTCTTTTCCCTCATACCATCCCTTTATCTCTTTTCCCTCATACCATCCCTTTGTCTCTTTTCCCTCATACCATCCCTTTGTCTCTTTTCCCTCATACCATCCCTTTGTCTCTTTTCCCTCATACCATCCCTTTGTCTCTTTTCCCTCATACCATCCCTTTGTCTCTTTTCCCTCATACCATCCCTTTGTCTCTTTTCCCTCATACCATCCCTTCTCTCTCTTTTCCCTCATACCATCCCTTTGTCTCTTTTCCATCCCTTCTCTCTCTTTTCCCTCGTACCATCCCTTCTCTCTCTTTTCCCTCATACCATCCCTTTGTCTCTTTTCCCTCATACCATCCCTTTGTCTCTTTTCCCTCATACCATCCCTTTGTCTCTTTTCCCTCATACCATCCCTTTGTCTCTTTGCCCTCCCTTCTCTCTCTTTTCCCTCATACCATCCCTTTGTCTCTTTTCCCTCCCTTCTCTCTCTTTTCCCTCGTACCATCCCTTCTCTCTCTTTTCCCTCGTACCGTCCCTTCTCTCTCTTTTCCCTCCCTTCTCTCTCTTTTCCCTCGTACCATCCCTTCTCTCTCTTTTCCCCCCTACCCTCCCTTCTCTCTCTTTTCCCTCACACCATCCCTTCTCTCTCTTTTCCCTCCTACCATCCATTCTCTCTCTTTTCCCTCATACCATCCCTTCTCTCTTTTCCCTCGTACCCTCCCTTCTCTCTTTTACCTCGTACCCTCCCTTCTCTCTTTTCCCTCGTACCATTCCTTCTCTCTCTTTTCCCTCCTACCCTCCCTTCTCTCTCGTTTCCCTCCCTTCTCTCTCTTTTCCCTCCCTTCTCTCTCTTTTCCCTCGTACCATCCCTTCTCTCTTTTCCCTCCCTTCTCTCTCTTTTCCCTCCCTTCTCTCTCTTTTCCCTCCCTTCTCTCTCTTTTCCCTCGTACCATCCCTTCTCTCTCTTTTCCCTCATACCATCCCTTTATCTCTTTTCCCTCATACCATCCCTTTGTCTCTTTTCCCTCATACCATCCCTTTGTCTCTTTTCCCTCATACCATCCCTTTGTCTCTTTCCCTCATACCATCCCTTTGTCTCTTTTCCCTCATACCATCCCTTTGTCTCTTTTCCCTCATACCATCCCTTTGTCTCTTTTCCATCCCTTTGTCTCTTTTCCTTCCCTTCTCTCTCTTTTCCCTCGTACCATCCCTTCTCTCTCTTTTCCCTCATACCATCCCTTTGTCTCTTTTCCCTCATACCATCCCTTTGTCTCTTTTCCCTCATACCATCCCTTTGTCTCTTTTCCCTCATACCATCCCTTTGTCTCTTTTCCCTCATACCATCCCTTTGTCTCTTTTCCCTCATACCATCCCTTTGTCTCTTTTCCCTCATACCATCCCTTCTCTCTCTTTTCCCTCATACCATCCCTTTGTCTCTTTTCCATCCCTTCTCTCTCTTTTCCCTCGTACCATCCCTTCTCTCTCTTTTCCCTCATACCATCCCTTTGTCTCTTTTCCCTCATACCATCCCTTTGTCTCTTTTCCCTCATACCATCCCTTTGTCTCTTTTCCCTCATACCATCCCTTTGTCTCTTTTCCCTCCCTTCTCTCTCTTTTCCCTCATACCATCCCTTTGTCTCTTTTCCCTCCCTTCTCTCTCTTTTCCCTCGTACCATCCCTTCTCTCTCTTTTCCCTCATACCGTCCCTTCTCTCTCTTTTCCCTCGCTTCTCTCTCTTTTCCCTCGTACCATCCCTTCTCTCTCTTTTCCCCCCTACCCTCCCTTCTCTCTCTTTTCCCTCACACCATCCCTTCTCTCTCTTTTCCCTCCTACCATCCATTCTCTCTCTTTTCCCTCATACCATCCCTTCTCTCTCTTTTCCCTCGTACCCTCCCTTCTCTCTTTTACCTCGTACCCTCCCTTCTCTCTTTTCCCTCGTACCATTCCTTCTCTCTCTTTTCCCTCGTACCATCCCTTCTCTCTCTTTTCTCTCCCTTCTCTCCCTTTTCCCTCCCTTCTCTCTCTTTTCCCTCCCTTCTCTCTCTTTTCCCTCATACCATCCCTTCTCTCTCTTTTCCCTCCCTTCTCTCTCTCTTCCCTCGTACCCTCCCTTCTCTCTCTTTTCTCCTTTCCTTCCCTCCCTCTTCTCTTCTCCTTCATAGAACTAAATGCAAACCCCTTGGCATGGTGCCGCTGGTCGGAGCAAAAGTCCCAGAATGTTTTCATGAGTTGTGTGTCTTGTGTCATTGTTCCGAGTTTTGTCACACCTTCCAGTGGCATGTAACATGTTCAGTGGCTGTCCAGTCATTACGGCGAGAGGGAGACTGGAGGGAAAGAAGGAGGAGTGGGAGACAGGGCGCCAGGGAAAGAGGGATGAGAAGAATGAGTTACGGCCCCCCCTCGCTTGTCACTCCCTTCTCCCTCTCATCAACCACCTCCTCCCTCCTGGGGAACGAATGGGAAATGGGACGGTCACGGATTGTTAATTCTGCCGATCCCCCGCCGCCCACGAGCCCTGCTCATCCGAACCCCCCCACCGCACAGCATGCCTGTCTGCATGCCTTGCACGCTCCCTCACTGGTGATAATGTGCATAGAGAATACACATGAAGCATAGAGGCTGACACAGCTAGACACACCGTTTCAACGGTAGTCATACACACACACACACACACACGCACACAAAAGAGGCCGTTCTTGCTAATGTTCTTGAAATGTGCTTGTTTAACGGCTTTTGGGAGTGTGATTACCTGCAGTATTGATTTTGATTAGAAGTGCCTCCTTAACTAGAGAGAAAAAAGAGATTCACAGCCAATCTCAATTCAAGTGGACAGCCACAGTTGTACTTAATATATTTGCTGGGCCTGGAAACAGTTCTTTCGCCATCTACTCTTCATCTGCTGAACATGGATGGCCCTGTCCACTCGATTTTACTCCGAATTGCTCAACCTTGTTGCTGTGGTGTTCGCAACAGCACGTTTGACAAGCACGCTGCGTACATGTTTATCTGTTTTATATCACACTGTTTATCGTGTCTGGGAGTAAAATTAGAGAGGTCCCATGACCTTGTCCTTGTCGGAGGTGTGTGTGTGTGTGTGTGTGTGTGTGTGTGTGTGTGTGTGTGTGTGTGTGTGTGTGTGTGTGTGTGTGTGTGTGTGTGTGTGTGTGTGTGCGTGTGCGTGTGCGTGCGTCTGTGTGTGTGAGGTGGCTGAAAAAGCAGTAGCACACCTCCTGTGGCACAGATGTATCTGTCCTGAGACCTTGTGTTGTCCCCTTATGTAGTCAACCAGAACCCTGCCTCTACAGCCACACACCTCTGTACTACAACAGATAGAGAGCAGAGGACATCAACATACTGTACTGGCTGAACACTGGTTGGGTCAGCCTCGTTCATTAGTGTGTGTATGGGGGGGGGGGGGGGGGGGGCAGAAACAAACATAATCAAATAGCACTTTGGTTTCCACTGGGATGTGGGAAATTGTTTTTGGCTATCATCTGCTTTGCTTTGAGATATAATTGTTCTGGAAACATGATTGCTCTGGAGATATGATTCTTATAGAGATATAATTGTTCTGCAGATGTAAATGTTTTGTCCATCCCCACCGCTAAACAGGGAATAGGGCGCAATTTGGGATGCAGGCTGTGTGTCTCAAAGTGGCCTGATATCCTCTCCTGGGGTCCCCTCATTACTCCATCCCTCAGGCATGTTCTTTTTGACACAGAGAGAGAGAGAACTTCCACAACAATAACAGCCCGCTGGGCAGAAACTGTGTGGATCAACGTTGTTCCAACGTCATTCAAAAATAAATATATACAATTATGACGACGTTGAATCAAAGTAGAAAACTGATTGTATTTGCAAAAAGTAATGGATCAACGTAATGGAATTTTGTATTTTTTCCCACCCAACTTTGAACCTAAATCCAATTACATTTTTGATTGTGTCCGTTGCGCCCCCCCCCCCCCCCCACACACACACACACACTCCACCCCTCCTGTTTCTCCAGTCCTATGACTCATTGTTTAAGAGAGCTACTCTGGAAAGTTAGCCATGTTATCAAGGGAAAGAGAGGACAGAATGGGTGTAAGTGTGGTTTTACAAGACCACTAATGTACTTTATTCACTTCACTCCCGAGTTCAGTGTTTAATACAGGAGTGTTACTCACCTAGAGAGTTCATTTCATTCCATATTTTATTACACCTAACCAGGAGAAATAATGTTTCAGTGTCCTGCCCTGCAGCCTACGACTATTATATAATTTCTAAATATTCAGCAGGTTCCAGTGGTGGTCTTTTCCATTTAAGATGAGAGAGGACAGTATTTTTTTTAATGAGCATTTCCTTATTTCTCCTACAGCATATCGGATGACCTCGATCGGTTTAGGCTATTACATGATTCTCGAATGTTCCAGGTACCCACCATGAGGTTGCTACAACCTAGTCTATGACTGAACGTTTAGAACGTAGGTGCACACAGGTCGAGAGAAAAATTTTAGTAATAAAGGTGGCAGACCTTTAATACCGCCTTGCACACTCTTGCCTTGCACACTCTTTCATAGCAGCCACATACAAACAGCATTGATCACTTTGCTCGTATAATTCCTCTTCGCATTTCTATGCTCTCCTCCTCTCACCTTTTCCCTTCGCTTGTGAACTTCAATGCACAACACATTCGCTGTCTGTGACCAGGAAAAATATATTTCCAAGCCAAACCTTCATATCATAACCAATAACCACTACACACAGCCTACATCGTTGTGGTCACCGTATTAGCTAACGTCATAGTCAACATAGCTACTAGAACTAACGTGTTAGTAAACTCGCTACAATCATGCAGTGCAGTGTACAGTCAGCAAGCATTTACACCGGCGGGCCACAATTGCAATAAATTCATAAAACTAAAAGCTTACCTTGACTTGGAAGAGTTACAGTGTTGTCTAGCTAAAATAGCATCTCTCTCTGTTTCAGCCAGGTGTTTGAAACTAGCTAGCTGCATTTGCTAGCCCAGTGAAAGTGAAAAGAATATAACAAAATATAGCTAGCTTTCTCTCTCTCTCTCCCTCTCTCTTGCTTCCCCTTTTTTAAAAAGAAATTAATTAGTTCAAAACTGTTCAACTATTGTCTTTCTCTCTCTCTGAGTCCACTACTCACCACATTTGATGCATGGCCATTCAAGCTAGCTGGAGCTTATCCTTTCAGTATTAGATTGATTTTCATATCCTTTGATTGGGTGGACAACATTTCAGTTCATGCTGCCAGAGCTCTGATACGTTAGAGGACGTCCTCCAGAAGTTGTCATAACTACTGTGTAAGTATATGGAAGGGGGTGAGAACCATGAGCCTCCTAGGATTTATATTGAAGTCAATGTACCAAGAGGAGAATGGAAACTAGCTGTCCCCCGGCTACACCATTGTGCTACCCTACAGAGTGCTGTTGAGGCTACTGTAGACCTTCATTGCAAAACAATTATTTGGTGACAATATATTTAGTGTAGTTTTATCTAAAAAGGGTAACTTTTTTAACATTTCACTGTTTTTATTTTTATGAAATTCTCTGAGGAGGATGGTCCTCCCCTTCCTCCTCTGAGAAGTCTCCACTGGTTGGTTCCGTGTTTTTGATGTTTTATCCTGCTCATACAGTCGGTGCTAGACATGGTCCTGTCCTATGCCAATGCATCCTACCGTGTGTGTGTATTTTTCTGTGTCTGCCAATGAGTGCAAATGTGCATGTGTGCGCTAGACATTGTCCTGTACTATGCCAATGCATTCTACTTCCTGGTTGCTTCCTTGACTCTGTGATGTCATCAGCCTGGGACGGCCTGGTGTGGACTGCTATAGCCAGCATGAAAGTGGAGCCGCTGTCCTCCAGCTACAGTTCCTCATCAACGAGGTAAGACTAAATCTATTCTATTCAAGGTAAGATTCCCTCCCTGTTGCCTTCATATAACAATCTTCTCAGTCGTCTACAAGCAGTGTTTCCAATTTCCAGTCCTTGAGTATCCCCAACAGCACACATTTTTGTTGTTACCCTTGACAAACTCACCTGATTCAACTCATTGAGGGCTTGATGATTAGTTGACACGTTGATTCAGGTGTGCTTGTTCGGGTCTATAACAAAAATGGGAAACACTGGTCAACAGGCCTCTTCTCCTTGCCTCTCATCTGAAAATATAGTATGGGTGAAGGCAATATGGCCAACAAACATGAAGTGCACCTCCAGTTCACCCAACTGAGAACACATCATCTGTAATAGAAGCTAACAGTTCTACCATTCCTCTTCATACTTTGAATTTAGCTCTGTTCTAAATCTTGTTCTGGGCAGATAGATTCACAGTTCACAGACTCCCTATTGATTTCAAACCTTGACTCGACACTCTTTTCGGATGGTTATGACTAATGGTAGCACTGTTATTTAGCAACTATGAGGGGTGTGGAGCGGGGGAGATGGGGGATATGGAGGGGTGTTTGGTGGGGGAAGATGGGGCTTTATGAGGGGTGGATGTCAAGTATTCTCCCGGCTAGCTAGAGCATTTTGAACTGTGGTGGGCTCAGTGGTCTGAGCAGCACTCTTCGACTACGAGCATCATGAGTTCGTCTCCCTTCACTCACTGTCACTTTCCGTAATACGCCCCCCTTAGTAATTGTGTGTGTATATGGTGGTGGGGGGAGCACAGCTGCAGCAGTGTGTGATATTAGTTCTTCATGTGTGGGGGTCATTAATGTCCTTATCTTGTGTGTAGGGAGAGAGTGATATAGGAAAGAGAGGGAGAGATACAGAGAGAGAAAGGAGAGAAAGACAGGGAGAGAGAGAGAGGAGACATATTGATAGATGTTAGAGTTGGCATTTTTTATGCCCATTCATGTGAAGCAAAAAGTATATTTTCCCTTCAGAATGTGGATAATATAATCACTATGTGTAGTGTAGGGATGTGCATGGTTATTTGAATATTCAAATATCCGAACAGACATTAGTATTCAAATACTTGTGAATATTTGTTTTTGGGAGGAAAAAAATGTTAATTTTAGGCAGATTCTACCACTGAAATGTATTTTTCTAAATTATATTAAAATATCTTGTTGTTTATGTTTGCCAAACAAAGCATCAAAGAGGTTCAATGTGTAGCGAGTGGAGTGAAAGTTCACAAAATATGGAATAAAAGGAACGAAATAAAAGTTAGTGAAATAAAACGGATTAGGCTACATCGAGCAACCAACGGGTTAGACGACTAAACTCAACTCCACAGAAGGGAAAGATTTAAGACAAAACATGACAACAGCAACCAACGGGTTAGACGACTAAACTCAACTCCACGATTTACGAGCTACAGTCCGCCCACACTTGTCGCCGCTCGAATAGTGAAATTATTTCAAACCCCCATAGTTTAGTGTACTGGTGAAAACAAACACAACTATTGAAAGCAGAGCAGAATGTTTTATTCAAAACCAATGTAAAAAAATATCTGATGTACTGTATACTCCACACTTCAAATCAATGTCTGATAATCACGTGTCCTCGTATGTATATACTAGTTCCACACATTTAATACTGTGTACTGAACATTGACACAGACATGTACACAAACACAGTGCCTTTAGAAAGTATTCATACCCCTTGACTTACTAAACGTGTTGTGTTACGGCCAGAATTCAAAATGGATTCTCTCACCCATCTACACACAATACCCCATAATGACAAGTTGAAAACACAGAAATATCTCATTTAGATAAAGAAATATCTCATTTACATAAGTATTCACACCCCTGGGTCAATACATGCTAGAATTGGCTTTGGCGCGGTTACAGCTGTTTGAGTCTTTAAAAGCTTTGCACACCTGGATTGTACAATGTTTTTTTGAAACTCTTCAAGCATTGTCAAGTTACATTTACATTTACATTTAAGTCATTTAGCAGACGCTCTTATCCAGAGCGACTTACAAATTGGTGCATTCACCTTATGACATCCAGTGGAACAGTCACTTTACAATAGTGCATCTAAATCTTAAAAGGGGGGGGGGTGAGAAGGATTACTTATCCTATCCTAGGTATTCCTTAAAGAGGTGGGGTTTCAGGTGTCTCCGGAAGGTGGTGATTGACTCCGCTGTCCTGGCATCGTGAGGGAGTTTGTTCCACCATTGGGGGGCCAGAGCAGCGAACAGTTTTGACTGGGCTGAGCGGGAACTGTACTTCCTCAGTGGTAGGGAGGCGAGCAGGCCAGAGGTGGATGAACGCAGTGCCCTTGTTTGGGTGTAGGGCCTGATCAGAGCCTGGAGGTACTGAGGTGCCGTTCCCCCTCACAGCTCCGTAGGCAAGCACCATGGTCTTGTAGCGGATGCGAGCTTCAACTGGTAGCCAGTGGAGAGAGCGGAGGAGCGGGGTGACGTGAGAGAACTTGGGAAGGTTGAACACCAGACGGGCTGCAGCGTTCTGGATGACTTGAAGGGGTTTAATGGCACAGGCAGGGAGCCCAGCCAACAGCGAGTTGCAGTAATCCAGACGGGAGATGACAAGTGCCTGGATTAGGACCTGCGCCGCTTCCTGTGTGAGGCAGGGTCGTACTCTGCGGATTTTGTAGAGCATGAACCTACAGGAACGGGCCACCGCCTTGATGTTAGTTGAGAACGACAGGGTGTTGTCCAGGATCACAGGATGAACAGAGCCCTGGGGGACACCAGTGGTGAGAGCGCGTGGTGAGGAGACAGATTCTCGCCACACCACCTGGTAGGAGCAGACCTGTCAGGTGAGGAGACAGGACCGCAAGGTCCAAGCGTGGGCCGCGCCGGAGATGCCCAACTCGGAGAGGGTGGAGAGGAGGATCTGATGGTTCACAGTATCGAAGGCAGCCGATAGGTCTAGAAGGATGAGAGCAGAGGAGAGAGAGTTAGCTTTAGCAGTGCGGAGCGCCTCCGTGATACAGAGAAGAGCAGTCTCAGTTGAATGACTAGTCTTGAAACCTGACTGATTTGGATCAAGAAGGTCATTCAGAGAGAGATAGCGGGAGAGCTGGCCAAGGACGGCACGTTCAAGAGTTATACTGGTCTGTAGTTGTTGACATCGGAGGGATCGAGTGTAGGTTTTTTCAGAAGGGGTGCAACTCTCGCTCTCTTGAAGACGGAAGGGACGTAGCCAGCGGTCAGGGATGAGTTGATGAGTGAGGTGAGGTAAGGGAGAAGGTCTCCGGAAATGGTCTGGAGAAGAGAGGAGGGGATAGGGTCAAGCGGGCAGGTTGTTGGGCGGCCGGCCGTCACAAGACGCGAGATTTCATCTGGAGAGAGAGGGGAGAAAGAGGTCAGAGCACAGGGTAGGGCAGTGTGAGCAGAACCAGCGGTGTCGTTTGACTTAGCAAACGAGGATCGGATGTCCTCGACCTTCTTTTCAAAATGGTTGACGAAGTCAACTGCAGAGAGGGAGGAGGGGGGGGGTGGAGGAGGATTCAGGAGGGAGGAGAAGGTGGCAAAGAGCTTCCTAGGGTTAGAGGCAGATGCTTGGAATTTAGAGTGGTAGAAAGTGGCTTTAGCAGCAGAGACAGAGGAGGAAAATGTAGAGAGGAGGGAGTGAAAGGATGCCAGGTCCGCAGGGAGGCGAGTTTTCCTCCATTTCCGCTCGGCTGCCCGGAGCCCTGTTCTCTGAGCTCGCAATGAGTCGTCGAGCCACGGAGCGGGAGGGGAGGACCGAGCCGGCCTGGAGGATAGGGGACATAGAGAGTCAAAGGATGCAGAAAGGGATGAGAGGAGGGTTGAGGAGGCAGAATCAGGAGATAGGTTGGAGAAGGTTTGAGCAGAGGGAAGAGATGATAGGATGGAAGAGGAGAGAGTAGCGGGGGAGAAAGAGCGAAGGTTGGGACGGCGCGATACCATCCGAGTAGGGGCAGTGTGGGAGGTGATACCATCCGAGTAGGGGCAGTGTGGGAGGTGTTGGATGAGAGCGAGAGGGAAAAGGATACAAGGTAGTGGTCGGAGACTTGGAGGGGATTTGCAATGAGGTTAGTGGAAGAACAGCATCTAGTAAAGTTGGTTGTTGATCATTGCTAGACAGCCATTTTCATGTCTTGCCATAGATTCTCAAGTCAATTTAAGTCAAAACTGTAACTAGGCCACTCAGGAACATTGAATGTCATCTTGGTAAGCAACTCCAGTGTATATTTGACCAGGTGTTTTAGGCTATTGTTCTGCTGAAAGGTGAACTTCTCTCCCATGGTTTGTTGGAAAGCCTGTGCTTAGCTCTATTTCATTTATTTTCATCCCCCAAAATCTCCCTTGTCCTTGCCAATGACAAGCACACCCATAACATGATGCAGCCACCACCATGCTTGAAAATATTAAGAGTGGTTGGTACTCATTGATGTGCTGTGTTTGATTCGCCCCAAACATAACGCTTTGTATTCCGGACATAAAGTTCATTTTCTGCCACATTAAAAAAAAAATTCTTAACTGCCTTATTGCAAACAGGATGCATGTTTTGGAATATGTGTATTCTGTACATGCTTCCTTCGTTTCACTATGACATTTAGGTTAGTATTGTGGAGTAACTACAATGTTGTTGATCCATCCTCCGTTTTCTGCTATAATAGCCATTAAACTCTGTATCTGTATCTTTGTAGTTACTGGGTGTGTTGATACACCATCCAAAGTGTAATACATAACTTCACCATGTTGAAATGGATTTTCAATGTGTGCTTTTTCCTCCCCAACTACCAATATGTGCATTTCTTTGCGAAGCATTGGAAAACCTTCCTTGTCTTTGGGGTTGGACCTGTGTTAGAGATTCATTGCTCAACTGGAGGACCTTACAATTATCTGTATGTGTAGGGTAAAGAGATGAGATCATGTTAGACACAATTACTGACTTGTTAAGCACATGTGTACTCCTCAACATAGGCTTGCCATAACAAAGGAGTTGAATACTTATTAACTCAAGACATTTCAGCTTTTCATTAAAAAACAAACATTTGTAGACAGTTCTAAAAACACATTTCCACTTTGACATTATGGGGTATTGTGTGTAGGCCAGTGTACTTTGACATTATGGGGTATTGTGTGTAGGCCAGTGTACTTTGACATTATGGGGTATTGTGTACTTTGTAGGCCAGTGTACTTTGACATTATGGGGTATTGTGTGTAGGCCAGTGTACTTTGACATTATGGGGTATTGTGTAGGCCAGTGTACTTTGACATTATGGGCTATTGTGTGTAGGCCAGTGTACTTTGACATTATGGGGTAGGCCAGTGTGTAGGCCACTTTGACTTTGACAGTGTACTTTGACATTATGGGGTATTGTGTGTAGGCCAGTGTACTTTGACATTATGGGGTATTGTGTGTAGGCCAGTGTACTTTGACATTATGGGGTATTGTGTGTAGGCCAGTGTACTTTGACATTATGGGGTATTGTGTGTAGGCCAGTGTACTTTGACATTATGGGGTATTGTGTGTAGGCCAGTGACACAAAATCAAAATCAAAATGTGGAAAATGTCAAGGGTGTGAATATTTTCTGAAGTCACTGTACCTGTTGACACAGGCATGTACACAAATACAGGATATGGACATTTATTTTATCCATCTCTCTCTCAAACTCTCACACTGTGCTCTTGTGTGGCTCAGTTGGCAGAGCATGGCGCTTGCGCCGCCAGTATTGTGGGTTCGATTCCTGGGGCCAAGCATACTTCAAATAGAAGCACACGTAAGTTGCTTTGGATAAAAGCTTCCGCTAAATAGCTTATATTATTATATTCTACGCTCACAGGGAAAAACACTGGCCTCTCATATCCTCCAGTGACTCACAGCACTGGTTTTGACACAGTTCTGATGGCTCTGATGCGGTGGTGTGTGGGTTGTCTAGTACGGAACACTGATGTTAGACACACATACAGCCCAGCTAGCAGCCCCTTGACATTCAACAGGCTGATTAGCTGCTGGGGCCCTGGAGGGCCACTCCTGACCTGCATGCCTCTGCCTCCCTCACACACCCAGTCAATAATAAGCCTCTGGCTAATGAGAGCCCAGCTACTTTACATTCAAATACAGCTCTCAGCAAACACAGACACTGGGTCAGGATACTTGGGGATGCTGTATTGTTGGTGTGGTGGACCAACATGGATATTGTTTTCACTCTTTATTAATGTGTCATTGCCCTGATTTGTTGCATGCCAGAGCCCTGCTGTCATTCACCTCTGCTGTCATTCACCTCTACTGTCATTCAGCTTTGCATTGGGTCACCTCTCATAATTATAGCCACAGTGTCCCTGTTCAGGTTTGATCCCAGCTAGACTTATTCACTCCAGAGGACAAAGGCTTGTTCTCTATGTCAGAGTGCGACTAAAGGCTAATTAGATTGTTTGTTTGCTAATGTGAATGATTTGTTCCATGAATTATACATCTGATTAGTAACTGGGCTCGGCGGATCAGAGCTCAGTTGGAAAAGCATAGCGGTTCCTACGCCAGGCTTTGATTCCCGAGATCACCCATATGTGAAGTGCATGACCGAAGTTGCTTTGGATAAAAGTGTTCTGCTCAATGGCATGTATTATTAGAATGGTTCTTTTTTAATATGGATAGTACTGTAAGAGAGAGGTTGTCAAGGCATCTGTAGAATAGACTGTTGGGTTTCAGGGGGAGCTGGAGCAGAGTAGAGTGGTCTAGAGGAGCCAAGTGAAGCAGAGCATCCAGGTAAACAGCCACCTGGGGAGATCAAGGATATTAACTTCTGGCCAGGAAATAGTGACATTTTAGAGGAGCAGAACAGGCATTATATGGAGGAATGTGCAAACAGCTAATGGCAGACAGTTTTCTGGCTTGGTTGTACCTGAACACATACAAATGCAGTCCTCTCTAACAATGTGGTATAAATAAATGAGGTGAGCGCTATTTATGACTCTACACAGTATCTCTGAACCGGTGGTTCATTAATCGCTGCTCTCCTCCCCTTTATCGCTCCCCACCCTCCTTGCAACTAATAGCATCCTCGTTTCGTTCCTGCGCGCTGTTGCAGGTCTTTGAAGAAAGGCGACTGAGACCATGTTTCTGTAAACACAGTAAGCGCGCTGTCTCCCTTCTGTCTACTAGCCTGGGTGACGTGGTCGTGATTGACAAGCGCACACAAAGGATTACCACCCTGCTATACACAGAGGAAGTTTGAGAGCGAACATTTGAGGACAGAAAGAAAGAGAGAGGTGGATATATGCATAGATTGCATTTGGATTACTTGGATTCGTTCTGACATTTCAAGATTACATATATTTTTATTTATACTTTTTTATTACTTGTGTACTTGCTTGACATTTTACTGTATTGTTAGGAGCAGCATTTTTCTGCACCCGCTATAACATATGCTAAACTTTGATTTGGATTTGATTTGATTGTGAGAGAGAGTGAGAGAACGTGAGAGAGGCAGGGAAGCAAACAGAATGAAGGGCAATATCGGATCTTTTAATCTCCTGAAGGTGCTAGCTAATCATCGCTGTGTACTCCATCAGTCAAATTTGACATGGATTAGTTGAGCATATCCAAGTTAATGCTATTAGCCAGCCAACACAACCAGAGATCACTGAAACAGGATACGGGTTCACTGACACCAAAACAGACAGAGGGTGGAAAAACACAAGCAATTATATCGTTCATTATTTTCCAGGCTGCTTAATTATTTTGTGGAGATTAATTTATTGTGGTTTATACCAACCTCCTATCTTTCATATGCTAATATGGTGTTATGAAGTAGCTGCCATGTTTTCAACTGATATGGAGGAGGAACCGGGAAGATACACCGCAAAGGTTGAGCTCTCACATTTTAAAGGGATACTACGGGATTTTGGCAATGGGGCCCCTTTATCTACTTCTCCTGAGTCGGATGAACTCGTGGAGACCATTATGTCGCTGTGTCCAGAATGAAGGAAGTCAGAGGTAGTTTCCTGAGATGATACTAGTGTAATGACTGGAAGTCTATGGGTATCTGCTGCTTTCTAAGAGTATACTGCTTATTTAGAAGAACACATCCTTTCACTTAACTCCAAAATGATAAAATCATTAGTATCCCAAACCAGAGCACCTCAAACTAGCACCTCAGCTAATTGGGTAGAACATGGTGTACCTGACATTGAAAACAGGGAGATATACATGCATATAGAAGATATGCACACACACACACACACACACACACACACACACACACACACACACACACACACACACACACACACACACACACACACACACACACACACACACACACACACACACACACACACACACACACACACACACACACACACACACACACACACACACACACACACACACACACACACACACACACACACACAGTCCCAGAATACAACTGAAGACATTCATGAAAATATGTTTACCCAGATGGGAATCTCAGTGGATTAGTGCCTGTATGCATGTTCCATGGGGATATGATGTTCTATGAGATGTGGAGTAATTTCCTCCCATGATTGAGCCCTTAATCTGGGGCTAATCCCCCCGTGGTTCCCCTGGGTCCCATCCTCCCCGCAGCCTTCCCACAGCACCAGTTACTGCACCGTACTGGGAATTCATGTAATCGCTCACTCATAATCCCCCTTCACACAGAGAGGAAAGAAATTAAATATATTTCATAATCTCGGAAACTCAGAACTAAAATCTTGCATAATTGCATCAGATGCTCAGTAAAATTCTGAGGGGAGATGTTGAGAGAAAGATACTAACATGACTTGCGAAGTCTCCACCCCCTGAACGTAAACAGAATTCGACAGATGTGGGCACCTGTGAGATCGTGTTTTGTCCAAATGATCATTGATGGAAAATTAGTCGTCACAGATCCACAGTCTGTTGACAGACTTTACTACCATTTATGTTGCGTGCGTCTGTCAACAAGAGATGACGTATTTCATAGAAATGACACTATACATCCTGTTGGACAGCCTCCTGGAACGCTGTAGTTCATTGACTCTCTTTACAAGATGTTTCTCAGACATTAAATGCGTCTCTTTTTTAAAAACATCCACCATACTCAGGTGATCGTTTACTACAGAGTATGCTAATGCTAGTTCAGACACATACATCCACAGGGTTATAGGAACAAGTCTGATTCAACACCTCATTCAACATCCCCTCAGTGAAAAATGACAGCGAGTAAGGGAGAGACCCCTCTCCTCTCAGTTCTCATTTCTGCGTCCCAAATGGCAGCCCATGGGCCCCAGTCAAAGGTAATGCACTACATGGGAAATAGGGTGCCATTTGGGACCAAGTCATTGTGTCCTGTTCACTCACTCTCACAGGTCTGAACTATGGCCCCAATATCTCTCTCTCTCTGTGTGTGTGTGTGTGTGTGTGTGTGTGTGTGTGTGTGTGTGTGTGTGTGTGTGTGTGTGTGTGTGTGTGTGTGTGTGTGTGTGTGTGTGTGTGTGTGTGTGTGTGTGTGTGTGTGTGTGTGTGTGTGTGTGTGTGTGTGTGATTTTTGGTTCGTCCGTGTGTGTGTACACGTAGTAGACACAAAACTAATGATTCTCTGTGTCATAGGCCTACATTTCCAAGTAATAAATGTCAGCCTCTGTGTCTGGGGACCTCATTTCTCACCTGTATGTTTCTGCACAAGCAGCTCCTGTCTCCAGAGACTTATACAGATGCATTCTGATGGTGTCTACTCGCTGTACTTGGGCATGACCGCTGATTAAGCTTACTGTTGTCATGACGTTGGCCTGGGGGTAGGTTTATGACAGTCATAAATACCTCTTCCCTCCTTTTTCCTCTCTCTACCCTACTGATGTTACATTTGCAAACACCTTGGTTAACATAGAGATTCTGGGAACATCTGAAGGTGGGGGGAAATGAACTATATTCTGGTAATCCGACCAATTGAACATATGCAGTGGTACTTAATGAAAATGATGTCAGTTCAGTTGTCATCTGAGACATTCTCATCAATGATAAGATGACAAACTCTACAGTGGAAAGTCTACACATCAGAGTTATCTGATTCACATGGAATTGTTGTTCAATTTAAATGTTTGAATATGAAATTATTTGTGATGGGATGAAATGTGATTTTAGCTTCTAAAATGTGAGATTTTGGTTTTCATAAGATAGGGCTCTGCTCAATCAGTGGCCCAGCCCTGTGAAGGGACTTTTCAAACACGCCCTCCTCTCCCATCCTATATAAAGCCTTGATGACAATATAACTTCCTGTTCCGAGGATGTGAGGACGACGGTCCGATGTCAGAATGGTTAAGATAATAACTACAAAACGAAGCCAACATCAGCGTGAGCTTTGGTTGCGAATGGTATGAACTTCGATCTCTTATTCACTACAGAAGTGATAACTCCTAGCCATTGAGTTAGCAAAAGCAGCTGCAAACGCAGGTTAGGAAGGAACAGACAGAGTATCCCGTCTACCACACAACGACGTTACTACAACGTATGTAATTGACCAGCAGAGACATTCTTCAAAGGACAAAGGACTCGGTTGGGCAACACGGCCTTCCATCTACCACCAACCTACTGAAGCGCAGCTCAGAGTAAATATTTATTGCATTTTCTTTTTCCAAATGGGTGGTAATTTAGAATGCATAAGATACTGTATTTATGATAGCACAGCTTCTCCCTGTGTCCCTCAGTCTTCCCGCTCTTTCACTCAAACCCAGGCCCTTTTCTTTTGTGTAACCAGCTGTCATATCTGTTCCACCCGCTGGGACATTTCCCTTTATGATGTAATTTGTAATCAAGTTATGATTAATTATGTGTATGTGTAATTCTGTGTGATTAGTTAGGTATTTAGCAAATAAATAATTAAACCCAATTTTGTATTGCTGATTCAACTTGTTAGCCAGGGTTCGTGCAGATGAGATGAGACTGAATTAAGGTGAGGATTAATATTGACTGCTATTGATGTAAAATATTACTAGGTCTTTATTAAGAGTTTACTCGGAAGATAACAGCTCTATTAATATTCTTTCGTGGTGCCCCGACTCTCTAGTTAATTACATTTACATGATTAGCACAATCAGGTAATATTAATTACGGATAAATTATTTAAAGAATAGCATGTCATATCACTTAATCCGGCATAGCCAAAGACACGACACTGTCAACACATGCATTCACACATACATACACTTTAGAATGAATATTTACACCCACACACATACAGGAACTGCCTAAATAAAGGAACACTTGGGTAAATGAGGGATTCAAATTGAAATTGAAAGCAGGTGCTTCCACACACCTGAGGTTCCTGAGTTATTAAGCAATTAACATCTCATCATGCTTCGGGTCATGTATTAAAATGCACATTTGCCCATTTTCTTTTACCATGGCTAGAAGAAGAGATCTCTCTTTCTCCACTTCCCTTATGGAAAAATCACATGATTTCACGTGAATTTCCCACATGTTTTTGGAACACTTCACATGAGGATTTTCACGTGATCACATAACTTTCATATGTGGAGTCACATTTTCGAGACTTCACAGGTGATGCCCTGCAAGCAAAAATTAGTTGTTATGATACAGTTGAAGTCAGAAGTTTACATACACTTAGGTTGGAGTCATTAAAACTAGTTTTTCAACCACTATAGTTTTGGCAAGTTGACTAGGACATCTACTTTGTGCATGACACAAGTCATTTTTCCAACAATTGTTTACAGACAGGTTATTTCACTTAAAATGTACTGTATCACAATTCCAGTGGGTCAGAAGTTTACATACACTAAGGTGACTATGCCTTTAAACACTTTGGAAAATTCCAGAAAATGATGTCATGGCTTTAGAAGCATCTGATTGACATAATTTGAGTCAATTGGAGGTGGACCTGTGGATGTATTTCAAGGCCATCCTTCAAACTCAGTGCCTCTTTGCTTGACATCATTGGAAAATCAAAATAAATCAGCCAAGACCTCAGAAAAAAATTGAAGACCTCCACAAGTCTGGTTCATTCTTGGGAGCAATTTCCAAATGCCTGAAGGTACCACGTTCATCTGTACAAAACAATAGTATGCAAGTATAAACACCATGGGACCACTCATCCATCATACCGTTCTGTCTCCTAGAGATGAACATACTTTGGTGCGAAAAGTGCAAATCAATCCCAGAACAACAGCAAAGGACCTTGTGAAGATGCTGGAGGAAACAGGTACAAAAGTATCTATATCCAGAGTAAAATCTCGATTTAACATGAAAGGCCGCTCAGCAAGGAAGAAGCCACTGCTCCAAAACCGTCATAAAAAAGCCAGACTACGGTTTGCAACTGCACATGGGGTCAAAGATCATGCTTTTTGGAGAAATGCCCTCTGGTCTGATGAAACAAAAATATAACTGTTTGGCCATAATGACCATCGTTATGTTTGGAGGACAAAGGGGGAGGCTTCCAAGCCGAAGAACACCATCCCAACCGTGAAGCACTGGGGTGGCAGAATCATGTTGTTGGGGTGCTTTGCTGCAGGAGGGACTGGTGCATTTCACAAAATAGATGGCATCAATAGGCAAGGAAAATGATGTGGATTTATTGAAGCAACATCTCAAGACATCAGTCAGGAAGTTGAAGCATGGTCGCAAATGGGTCTTTCAAATGGACAATGACCCCAAGCATACTTCCAAAGTTGTGGCAAAATGGCTTATGGACAACAAAGTCAAGGTGTTGGAATGGCCATCACAAAGTCCTGACCTCAATCCCATAGAAAATGTGTGGGCAGAACTGAAAAGCATGTGCGAGCAAGGAGGCCTACAAACCTGACTCAGTTACACCAGCTCTGTCAGGAGGAATGGGCCAAAATTCCCCCCAACTTATTGTGGGAAGCTTGTGGAAGGCTACCTGAAACATTTGACCCAAGTTAATCCATTTAAAGGCAATGCTACCAAATACTAATTTGGTGTATGTAAACTTCTGACCCACTGGGAATGTGATGAAAGAAATAAAAGCTGAAATAAGTCATTCCCTACAATTTTTCTGACATTTCACATTCTTAAAATAAGTGGTGATACTAACTGACCTAAGACAGGGAATTTTTACTTGGATTAAATGTCAGGAATTGTGAAAAACTGAGTTTAAATGTATTTGGCTATGGTGTATGTAAACTTCCGATTTCAACTGTACGTACACATCGCATTTATTTTCTACTTATATTTGACTCACTTTAACATTGTGTATGCATATTTATTATTCAACACATTCTCACCTGGGATTTGAACCTCTTGGTTTATTTCATTTCGATATTCTTGCTTTGCCACCATGTCTGTGTTAGTAACTGATTTCCCCTCCATTTCTACACTTTGGACTTCAAAGTAAATCTCAGTTTTGTTAAAAAAATATACTTAAGAAAACACTATTATACTGTATTCATCAGTATGATTCAGGAGTAACATCAAAACAAAATAATATGCCCCACAAACATTAGACACCTACAATATTTCACATTTGAAGTGTTCCAAAACATGTTTTCACGTGTGAAATGTCAAATGTGAAGTGTTCCAAAACATGTTTTCACATGTGAAATGTCAAATGTGAAGTGTTCCAAAAACACGTTGTCATGTGATTTTCCACATGAAAAATCCTCACTTTCAATTACGCTTAGATGCTCTTATTGCACAAGCTTTTACAAACGTTTCCTGTATTTTTTTAATGGTTAGTTACCAGCTTCAGAGTTGCAGTGAAAATGGTGGAAACTCCTTTCATGAATGTATTTCTACAGCTGAACTGTATTTTTTTCTCAATAAATATACAACAACAAATTGTATTCAGGAAGTAGTACACACAAATTCAAATTCTAATATTTTCAATACCGGAACATTTGGTTGACTTTCTCAACTGACTGGAACTTAAATGGATTTGACCTCCTCATTGGTTAGCACACTTGGGACACAACCACACCTTATATTTTAAATGACAGTCTCATAAATAACAGCAAACTGAATTTGCTGCTTTGCGACCAGGTCTGTGGCCATGAAAGAAATTAGTCAGAGATTTATAAGCAAGAATGCATTTCTGCACATTACTAAAAGTTACCCGGAATCAAGTCAATAATTGTGCGATTATCTGACAACACCAACTAAAAAGGAGCAGTGCTCAGGGACACTTAACATTAAGGCTTAGATTCAATCAGATCAAGCATAAACAGGCAATAGCCAACACTCATATAGCTGGAGTTTAATGTGACATTGTACCTGCTACACCAGAAAACAACACAAAATCTTTATTTTATTTTTTATTTCCATTCACAAAATAGATGGAATGTGCATGTCAACCATTCTTGAGCTTGGACGCTGCCATTGGACATGACGCAACATGAGCAGTATAGCAGCTTGCATTGACTTCAGAGGAAGCGTTCTCTCAATGGCTGATGGCAGATGGCAATGCCGGATGACCGATGGCTGTAGTGTAGCAGGGACATTAGAGCTGTCGTATCGGTGAGCGACTAATCGTTTGGTAATTGTCATTGTCATGAATCCACATCGTCCTACTCGCGTTAGAGGATTTCTATCAGCCTTATTGAGGTGTAGATTACATATCACAATCCAATGTTTCAACTTGTTAACAAGGCTGGATGGGATTTCACTTCATGCTGCTCCATAAAGCCAAAGGCAATTTTCACTTCAGGTAAATAAATAAAAAATACAATTGTGTTTGTCACATGCTTAGTCTACACCTGTTTATTTACTAACAGTGAAATACAATGCAGAGGAAAAAATATTGACAAAATTACAACACAAGGAATAAATACACAGTGAGTAACGTTAACTTGGCTATACACATTGGGCACCAGTACCGAGTCGATGTGCAGAAGTACGAGGTAATTGAGGTCGGTATGTACATATAGGTAAGGGTAAAGTGACTAGAGTGGTGGTTTATGTCTTTGTTATCAAATGAAGAGAGAGAACTTATCACACAAGTCAGAGTTATGCTTAAACTAAATCTTTATTCACTTATTAATACATGATGTGAGTGCTCTGCAATAAAGATGGCTGTTCGACAAACCACACTTAGATGATTCATTGAGAGCCCTGAGACAAAGAATACAAACACCTTTTATAGCATAGATACACCCCTTTAGTCTATATGACAAACAACAGATGTGTGGAATGGATCACAAGGTTAGGATTTGATATATGAGAAATGAGTATCCCCCAGCCAGATAGCATTTGCTATGAAGACTGTTCTTATAGTTAGGCCCCTAAGACACGGCCTTGCCTGTCCCTGGTACTTCACAGTACAGAAACACCAACTCATTCTATGGCATAAATCAATTGTCAACTCCAGATACCCTTATCTCAAGTAAAACCCATGTCCTTGACGAGCTCACTGAGGGAGTGAGCCTTTAATTTAAGATACACTATCCTAGGATAGGTGCAACACAAAATATGACATACAATGATTCCAGACACTATCCCACACATCCTGTCTCAGACCTTATCTCCCCCAAGGCCGAAGGAGGTAGTGACTGGCACACAGACATTGTGGAGACAAGTAATTGGTTCCCCACATGGTTTGTAATAGGTAAAGATACATATCCACATATGATGACAATGTTCCCTCCTGTCCTCTTCTCTTTCTGATATTCTGCATAGCAACAGGGACATGTGATAGACAAGCCTGACCTCTCCCCTCTCTGGGCCCCAGGTGACTGAGGCCCATATGAGGGAGGAAGAGAAACTGCCAACACCAGAGGCCTGTCGCACCCTGACCATAAAGAGCCCTTGTTTCAGGGGGTAGGGGGTGACTAGGGGGTATTCTAGTTTAATATTTCTGTGTTCTAGTTTATATTTTCTATGTTGGTGTTTTGTATGATTCCCAATTCGAGGCAGCTGGTAATCATTGTCTCTAATTGGGGATCATATTTAAGTAGCTATTTTTCCCACCTGTGTTTGTGGGATATTGTTTAGTGTTTGTGCATGTGCACCACGTAGTCACATTTAGTTGTACGTTTAGTGATATATTTTGTTTTGTTTAAGTTTCTCTTTGAATGAAATATGTGGAACTCATCATCCGCTGTGCCTTGGTCCCGTTCTTACGACAGCCGTGACAAGTCGGAAGGGATACATGCTAATAACAACAGTTCAATAGTTCAATCCTATAAGCATATTATGTAGATAAGACATCTTAATTATCTATGTTACCGAGCTAATTCTGATTCTTCCACCACACTAGGCATCAGGATAGATAATAAACAGTTGCAGAAGGGTATGTGATGAGTCAAAAGAGTTCAATGCAGATAGTCTTGGGTATTTTGGGGGGGGCTGCAGGTAGACTAGTGGTTAGAGTGTTGGGCCAGTAACCGAAAGGTTGCTAGATCAAATTCCTGAGCTGACAAGGTAAACATCTGTAGTTCTGCCCCTGAACAATTCAGTTAACCCACTGTTCCTAGGCCGTCATTGTAAATAGGAATTTGTTCTCAGCTGACTTACATAGTTATTTGTTTAACTATTTAGTAGTAGCTTAGGGTTAGAAGCTGTTTATGGTCCTGTTGGGTCCAGACTTGGTGCATTGGTACCGCTGGTATAATGCCAGGAGAAGTGGATTTGACAGCTCAAATGCAATCACACCTCTGACACTGCCAAAACAACCGCCATGCGGATGTCCGCCAGCACAGGTCTGATAGTGTGCATGAATATTCTGAAGATTTGTACTTGCAACCTTATGGTCTGAGTGTATTAATGTTTCAGCAGTGCCACCAGATGGTTATTTGTTACCAAGAGCTGACAGGATCTCAACACACTTGTAAAAATAAGAGTAAAGTTACAGTGTTGTTCCCTGGAGTGCATCAAAGTCAAAAGTACCTTTTAGCGGTATACATAGGAACTCACATGGTTCTGGTTAGTACCTTTTTAGGGTACATGTGTGGTTAATTTAGTATAATGGTCATTTTTTTCTACCCAACATATGAAATATCAAGCTGCATTCTTAACCATGAGGGAGGTGGGAATTTGCCAGTTGTGAAGTCGTAAATACATGCTGGATGCATTAACGTGCTTTGAAACCATTGGGAAACGTCAACTGGCGACTGGCCAACAAGCTGTGTCAACCATAAACTAAAAGGGCAGCTGTCATGCTTGTCAAAAATGTATAGAGTTCAAAATCCACATTAATAGATTGCTTTTTAAAATAATGTTTTGTCGTTCCAGTTAACTGCCGAAAAAAAATAGTTATTGAGCTAATTTCATTAGTCGGTGATGTCATATGGGAGGAGTTGAAGCTCAGGGATGATAGATGTGTTTCCCACTAGAAATGACCATTTGGAGGGTTGTTCAAGCGGATTTTTTTCCAGTTGTAAATTCCCACTTCCACTTGGTAACAAACGTAGGCGTTCATTACTGCACTTTGAAATGTAGGTGGGGAAAATGTGCTGGTGGGGGCTTATTGGCATATTTTGTAGGATGGTCTAAAATATTTTGTATTTGTGCCGACTGTTAGTGGAAACACAGTTTAAGTGCTTTTAACATTATGTTGAACAAGGTTGAGCAAGGCTTTTGACATTGTTAGTTATGCAATCTTGGTCAGAATGTGTGACACTGTTAAAAGGTTAGCGTGCATTTTCCAGTTGAACCTGGTTCACGAGAAGTTAATGTTCCATTTTCAATAGTTTACTGTCAATTAGTTACAAGTGGGTTATTGTGAAATTCACACTTACTGTACCTAATGCATCACACTCATTGACCTGAAGGTCTGGTAAGAAAGTGAGTATTACAATTACATGGTGACTAGCTAAAAAATGAAATATATTTTGATGCTTTGGTGTCTAATACACAGATTTAAAAAACATTTAAAAAAAATATATATATAGCGATGCTCCCCGTCCAACCTGACAGAGCTTGAGAGGGGCTGCAGAGAAGAATGGGATAAACTCCCTAAATACAGGTGTGCCAAGCTGGTAGCATCATACCCAAGAAGACTCGAGGCTGTAATCACTGCCAAAGGTTCTTCAACAAAGTACTAAGTGAAGTTTCTGAATCCTAATGTAAATAAAGATATTTATGTTTAATACATTTACAACAACAACAAAAAATGTTTTCGCTTTGTCATCACGGTGTATTGTGTGTCGATTGATGTGGGGAAAATCATTACTTAATACATTTTAGAATAAGGCTGTAATGTATCAAAATGAGGATAAAGTCAAGGGGTCTGAATGCTTTCAGAATGCACTGTGTGTATATGTTTATATATATTTATATATGCACTGAGGATACAAATCATTTGGAACGCTTGCTCTTTCCATGACAGACTGACCAGGTGAAAGCTATGATCCCTTTTTATGTCACCTGTTAAATCCACTTCAATCAGTGTAGATGAAGGGGTGAAGTCAGGTCAAAGAAGGAGTTTTAAGCCTTGACAATTGAGGCATGGATTGTGTATGTGTGCTACTCAGAGGGTGAATGGGCAAGACACAATATTTAAGTGCCTTTGAACGGGGTTTGGTAGTAGGTGTCAGTCGCACTGGTTTGAGTGTGTCAAGAACTGCAACGCTGCTGGGTTTTTCACACTCAAAAATGTCCTGTGTGTATCAAGAATGGTCCACCCCCCCGAAGGACATTCAGCCAACGTAACACAACTGCGGGAAGCATTTGAGTGAACATGGGCCAGCATCCCTGTGGAACGCTTTCGACACCTTGTAGAGCAGTTGAGGCTGTTCTGAGGGCAACTGTTAGGAATGTGTTCCTAATGGTTTGTACAGTCAGTGTATATTAGGGCTGGAGAACTGAGTGTACAAGCTTAAAGTTTATGAACAGACAACATTAACTAAGTTATTGTGACTTTTACATGAACTTACTGACAATCAGTTTCCAGTAACTTCTGACAACAAGTTGCCATTAAGTTACTGGAATATGCACAATAACCTCTTCACACTTTAGCTCATGACTGACACATTCTCTTGTGAAGTTTACTGAAAGACAGTATCAAAGAAAATGTTCTCTACTTGCATTAGCATAACCAAACACTTAAACAGCTACAACACTTCCACTAACAGTTGTTCACATATATTTGACCACACCCCCCAAATATGCTAATGAGACCCACCAGTACATTGCCACCACCTATCAAAGTCCAGTGATGGTACCTTATTTTCAAAATATTGGGTAGCAACCAAGAGGTTCTGTGTTCAAATCCCATTTAAGCCCTAAGTTTGGTCACCACAGTAAACAATTATACAAGATTCTTATATAGCAGCATACTGTAATGTTATAGAAATAACACCTTCAAGTTGTTTTATATGTTTATTTATACTGTAACTTTAGCAGAGTGCAGAAATGTATTATTGCCAATCTGTTGTGAGGTTGAGTCCTATGTACAGCAGCATACTGTTCCTTTAACATTAACACCTGAATTAATCTATAAACATACAGTAACTACACTGATCAGAAATATAAACGCCACATGCAACAATTTCAACGATTTTACTGACTTATTGTTCATAAGGAAATCAGTCAACTGAAACAAATTCAAAAGGTCCTAATCTATGGATTTCACATGACTGTGAATAGAGATATGCATTATTAAGGGCAGGGTTTAGGTGACCAGTCAGTATCAGGTGTGACCACCGTTTGCCTCATACAACCCAACACATCTCCTTCACAGAGTTGTTCAGGCTGATTGTGGCCTGTGGAATGTTGTCCCACTCCTTTAATGGCTCCACGAAGTTGCGGGATATTGGTGGGAACTGAAACAAGCTGTCATACACGTTGATCCAGAGCATCCCAAACATGCTCAATGGGCGACATGTCTGGTGAGTATGCAGGCCATGGAAGAATTGGGACATTTTCAGCCTCCAGGAATTGGTTACAGATCCTTGCGACATGGGGCCATGCATTATCATGCTGAAACATATGGCTGTGGATGAATGGCACGACATTGGGCCTTAGGATCCTGTCAATGTCTCTCTGTGCATTCAAATTGCCATAGATAAAATGCAATTGTGTTTGTTGTCCGTAGCTTATGCCTGTCCATACTGTACCAAAACTCAACAGCCAATGTGGGTCACTCTGTTCACAAAGTTGACATTAACAAACCGCTCGCCCACATAACACCATCTACCTTGTACAGTACAGTTGAAACTGGGATTCATCCATGAAGAACACACTTCTCCAGCATGCCTGTGGCCATCGAAGGCGAGCATTTTCCAACTGAAGATGGTTACTCCGTCAAACTGCAGTCAAGTCAAGACCCTGGTGACGACGACGAGCTCGCAGATAAGCTTCCCTAAGACGGTTCTGACAGTTTGTGCAGAAATTCGTTGGTTGTGCAAACCCACAGTTTCATCAGCTGTCCGAGTGGCTGGTCTCAGACGATCTTGCAGGTGAAGAAGCCAGATGTGGTCCTGGGCTGGTGTGGTTATACGTGGTCTGCGGTTGTGTAAACCAACACTTTACATGTTGCGTTTAATATATTTGTTAAGTATACTTGTAGATGTACCATAGACATAAATATTCAGGGGACCATGACTCTTTAAATGTTATTAATGTAAATTATGTCTTTAAAAGGAAAATATTCCAAATTACATTTGACACCAGGGTTTTCTCATGTGCTCAAATGTTGTCACGCGTAGTTTCATGGTATCACATGTTGAAATTTTGTGTCCCCATCTTGTCATATTTATTGCACATTCATTTCACATAAAATCATATTCTGATACATATGTTTTCAGTCACGTGTAGTTTTGTAGTTATCACGTGTTGTTTCACATGTTGCTTAACACGTTTTCACATTAACTTCACTTTAAATCACACAAGATCACATGAGATCACACAAGATCACATGAGATCACACAAGATCACAAGATCACATCACAAGATCACATGTTTACATTTGAAATTCATGTGGTTTTTCCATAAGGGTTCAGTCTTCCTCCCACCTTTTGAAACTGATTTGCAGTTATTATACGTACCGTTCCTTGGCAGGAGTATGCAGTAGCTCAGGGGTATGTATTGATCGTAGTTTGTTAGACAGTTCGAGAGTCAGAGTTCATTATGAGTAGCATTAGTCCACGGTTTACATAGCAGTGATCAGTATAGTAATGATGGAGTCAGTGTACCAGGGTTGGGGTCAAATTGAAAGCAGTTCATTCAGGAATTGAAAAATGTTTTGGAAATAAATACTGTCTACTTTTAAGTTTATTGAGAAGTCATTAAAAAAAAATATCATTTTTTTCCATAATTTAGTTATTATTCCTGTTTACTTCCTGAATTGACTGCCTTCAATTCGAATTGACCCCAATCAGGTGTACTGACTGTCTGTGTTCTGTTTGTTTGTCTCACCTTCAGGGGGCGCTGGTTACGGCATGTGCAGACGACACGCTACACCTGTGGAACCTTCGCCAGAGACGCCCAGCCATCCTGCACTCGCTTAAATTCAACAGGGAGAGGTAAGTACTCTACGTGCGGTAACACACACACACACACACGACCTTGCATAAAGGCATGCATCTTTTCTGTTTGACATCTCGTGGCTCGATGAGATGGATTCTACTTCAAGGCCAGAGTATGCCCAAATA
Source organism: Oncorhynchus gorbuscha (assembly GCF_021184085.1). Taxonomy (NCBI): domain Eukaryota; kingdom Metazoa; phylum Chordata; class Actinopteri; order Salmoniformes; family Salmonidae; genus Oncorhynchus; species Oncorhynchus gorbuscha. The sequence goes on from NC_060173.1 coordinate 79,486,883, forward strand.
TATTCGAGTTAGACAGAATAAATCTACATGTCCCAAGGTTCACCGTCAAAGTTCTCAAACTATACTCAGAGTTCAGCAAAAGCATTCACCACAATGCTGAATGTCACAAACATCAACATTTCTTCATCTTTCAAAACGCTCTGGGTGAGCATTCACACATTTTCTGCATGACCCTGTCTGGCCTGAATATGACAGATGTATTGTGTAGGTGTATGCTGTGCAGAATGTGGGAGCATGGTGGAGTTTGTGCTGTCTGGCTGAAAGGGTTCATTCATCCTCCCTTAAGCCTTCCAGGCAATAGAGGTGGATGGGGCATAGGGAAGAATCAGTCATAGATACTGTAGTGAATGGCGGAAGTGAGTAACACCCTAGCAGGGATTAAAACCTGGTTCGTCTCACCCCAATATTACCCTAGCCATAACAGGCGTATGAAGGAGTAATTCAGGACAAATATTGGTGTGAAAGACTATATTCTGTTCTGAAATCTGATATTTTGTAGTTTTGTCAAATGTGTAAAGTTTTATGGCCTCTCCATCTATTTTTCTTTCTCTTTCAACAGTAAATTGTATGCAGACACCGATAAAATATTGGAGCAAAGTTTGAAAACATCCTAAATGATCAAAACAGCCGATACTACAGTGTTATTAACTGACCAATCTCACGACTCTCTTGTCCAGTGGGGCAATCTTCGGGTGCTAGGAAACAGAAAAAAGCTCATTCAAACACTTTGTACATGTTGTTTGAGTGCTTGAAGAAGAGAGAGGGAAAGAGATGCTTTGGAAGGATCTGTTTTTGTGTGTTGTGAAGGTCTTCCTGCGTGAATATTTGAAAAAGAGAGAAACAGAGAGATCCTTTGGGAAGATATTTTGAAGGTCTTTCCCATTTTGACTCATGAATATTTATTTTTCTGTGACAATGAAAAATATCCTAACCTTTGAAGCCCCATCTAAGAAGAAGGTATGAATGATAGAGTTGTAAAGCCTTCATTATATGAGTATTCTGCATGTGTTCCCTTACAACAACAAAAAACACACTCACAGCAGGATTTGAGTCCCTGGCGGCGTAGTGTGTTACTGATGGTAGGCTTTGTTACTTTGGTCCCAGCTCTCTGCAGGTCATTCACTAGGTCCCCCCGTGTGATTCTGGGATTTTTGCTCACCGTTCTTGTGATCATTTTGACCCCACGGGGTGAGATCTTGCGTGGAGCCCTAGATCGAGGGAGATTATCAGTGATCTTGTATGTCTTCCATTTCCTAATAATTGCTCCCACAGTTGATTTCTTCAAACCAAGCTGCTTACCTATTGCAGATTCAGTCTTACCAGCCTGGTGCAGGTCTACAATTTTGATTCTGGTGTCCTTTAACAGCTCTTTGGTCTTGGCCATAGTGGAGTTTGGAGCGTGACTGTTTGAGGTTGTGGACAGGTGTCTTTTATACTGATAACAAGTTCAAACAGGTGCCATTAATACAGGTAACGAGTGGAGGACAGAGGAGCCTCTTAAAAAAGAAGTTACAGGTCTGTGAGAGACAGAAATCTTGCTTATTTGTAGGTGACCAAATACTTATTTCCCACCATAATTTGCAAATAAATTGATAAAAAATCCTACAATGTGATTTTCTGGATTTTTTTCTTCTAATTTTGTCTGTCATAGTTGAAGTGTACCTATGATGAAAACTACAGGCCTCTCTCATCTTTTTGAGTGGGAGAACTTGCACAATTGGTGGCTGACTAAATACTTTTTTACCCCACTGTATGTTGGTCAGTGACCGTTGGAAGAAGTACAGTGTAAAGAACAGTGAAGTTAATGCTCTGTCTCCTTATTTATCTTTTTTTTGTAAATATAGAGCTATTTTAGGCATTGAACACATAACTACTCTTCTACGTTAGAATGAGATTGGGTGTCTGGAAAGAACTGCGCTGTTAGAGTTAATCAGTTATTAACTCAAGTTAGATTTTTGGAATTTTAGTTAACAATTTTTTTCATTGCATTGTCTGAAAACGTTCAGAATAGACTGAAACAAAATTGAAAATACATCACCTATACAGTTAAAAACAACAATGTGATGTCAAGACAAGTTGATCAATTTACCTGATTTTGCTCAGCGGTACTTCAGAGAAAATCTAAACTACAATATTCTTGTAATTATTTTTGTGTAAAAAAAACTTCGATTTCAGCTCAGTTTGAGCAAATTCTGAATTTACGATTAATCGTGATCCAACGACATGGTGACATTTTGTGTTGATTTCACGTTGAAATCACATTAGTTGGCAACTCAACCAAATGTAAATCAAAACTAGACGTTGAACTGACGTCTGTGCCCAGTGGGTAGCTACTTATATTCCTTCAAGGTTACCCTCGGTATGAAAGCAGATAACAAGATAAGAGGTATGTCATTCAACCCATCTCCCTTACCGAGAATAGTGGATGTCAGTTTTCAATTAACAGGTCAAGGGAACTGCCACATTGAAGGTGGTATAAAAGCTCCATTTACACACAAGGTTCATTGTTGATAACGCACAATGTTCACAGGAGTTATGGCTGTCTTTGAACAGCAGTAAGTTCTATCTGAAAGTGAAGTACATTTCAGGAAGGCAGGGACTTGAATTGAGTCACAACCAGCCGCTCACCACCGCCACATCTCAACACACAGGACCAATAAACCTTGAGAAGCAACAGACAACACTTCTAGATTCCACTGAAAATCCACCAGAAATCCCTCTGCAATGTTAATCTAGGTAACAGTATCTTTAAATCATAAAGCTACTTTGTGCACACTCTTTAAAATGCCAACGGTTTAGCGGTACGAGTGTGATGGCCTCCTTAATGGCCACTAAAATGCTACATTTAATCCCTTTTAGGCCGTGACAGAGAAACTTCCTATGAGTCATGGTGTGTCTCAAGGGTCCAATGTTGAACATTTAGACCAAGAGTCAGACCCGAGAGGCTCCTGAACACTTCAACACCCATAATCCACCTGGTCTGTACTGGGTGGCCATTTTTCTCTCAAAACTACCAGTAAACTCCAAACACTACAGTCCCCAGAAAGGTTGTGCAAAAATGCTGGCTTTGTCGTAGCCATTTTGCGTCCAACCCAATAGCTCAGATATGGTCTTACTTAGTGGCATTCTAGCTGAATGTTTTTGTGTAGTGTTTGTCAGCCCTGTCCGAGGGTCCCTTTGTGTGTGAGTGATGTTTAACACTCACTGATACCCCATGTGTAGGATTAAAGGGATGGAAAACCCTCCGGCAGACAACTCTTTCCTTCTCTGTATTTCTGTCTCCCTCCATTCCCATATCACAGAGAGCCAGACAGGCCTAAACCTTTGCCTAGTTAATTGCCATTAAAGTCGTTTAAACCTGAGGAATTGAATTACCTTTCCTGGTGATAACTGCAGTCCGTGTGACGTGGGGGAATTGCAGAGCAGGGGGGAAGGAAGGTGTTTTTAATAGATTTCCACTAGCCACCCAGGTGGGAAGTGCATGGGTTGCAGAATTGAAAATGTCCGGGCATGATCATTCCCTCATATAGTACATTTTCTGTGATGGCACTGATTATTTCTGGTATGACGCCAGTGTGTGTTTTGGCCAGGGAATTTTCACATCATACAGATGCCCTTCAGTTGTTTGTGTTGATTTCAGTAACAACATCTAATCAAATCAAAGCGTATTGGTTGTGTACATAGATTGGAATAACAGATGTTAGTGCAGGTGCAGAAGACTGCTTATGTTTCTAGCTCCAACAAGGCAGTAATATCTAGCAATAAACAACAAAAAACGACAAAAAAACAACAGAAACAAACAAGAGATTTAAGAAATATCAGCACCAGCAATATCAGAGTCTGGAATGTATATTTACATATACACGGAGTGTACGAAACATTAGGAACACCTTCAGAAAATCCTCAATTTGTTTTTGGCATGGACTCTGCATGGACTCGAAAGCATTCCACAGGGATGCTGGCCCATGTTGACTCCAGTGCTTCCCACAGTTGTGTCAAGTTGGCTGGTAGTGGATCTCTACTCTGAATAGCTCATTCCAACTCATCCCACAGATGCTCAATTGGATGGAGATCTGGTGACTGGGCAGGCCACTGCAGTAAGCTGAATTCACTGTCATGTTCGTGAAACCATTCCAATCCTAGCCTTGCGGCATGGAGCTTTGTCCCATTAATTTTGTCGCCCAAACGGTTCGAACGTTACCAAAACAGCTGTTGGCACATTACCGGTACTGACTTCAGATGAGTCTCCTGACACTTGAGATGCGGAAGTGGAAGTGCGACACTGGCGGATGCGGTGGATTAATCCTACGTGTTTTGGTCACCGTTTCATATGACCAGTAAAACCTTCTGGACATCAAAACAGTGATTACTAACCTTGATTTGGATGAAGATTACTAACCTTGATCAACTGAAGCACTGTAACATGTTTCACCGAGTCGTGGCTAAACAAGGATATAGAAGATATAAATCTAGCTGTTTTTTCTATATATCGGCAGGACAGAACAGCTGCGTCCGATAAGCTGAGGGGGGTCTTGTGGTAAACCGTGGGGTGTTGAGCGTGCAGAGATCGACATAGAGACAGGGAGGCTTTAGTCCGGAAAAAACTAATTTACTAAAACAGAAAATAATTATATCAAAGAAATATCTTAAGTTTTGCTTGGTCTTCCTTCTCTCTCTTAACTGGTGTCTGTCTCTCTCCCTTCTCTTCCGCGGTGTGCCATCGCGCCTCTTTTATTTAGCCTCCACGGCTGGTTGGGACTTTCCTCTAATTACCTCCACCTAGCTGTCCGTGTCGGGATGCCCAGCTCCCGTATTCCCAGCAGAGGGAGCCAATGTCACCTCACGTACCTCCCCTCTATTACCATCCCCCAGGGTAGACCTCCTGGGATACCACAGTGTGTACGATCCCTGATTTAAGGAAGTCTTGAGGTTCTGCCCGCCTGAGCTAGAATCCCTCATGAAACTATAGACCACAGTATTTACCAAGAGTGATTTCATCTATATTTTTTCAAAGCCGTCTATTTACCACCACAAACTGATGCTGACACTAAGACCGCACTCAACCAGCCATATAAGGTCCTAAGCAAACAAGAAAATTCTCACATAGATGTGGCGCTCCTATTAGCCGGCGAAAAAACTTTAGATCACCTCTACTTTACACACACAGATACATGCAAAGCTCTCCCTCACCCTCCATTTGGAAAACCTGACCATAACTACATCCTCTTAATTCCTGCTTACAAGCAAAACTAAAATAGGAAGTGCCAGTGATGTGCTCAACATGGAAGTTGTCCAATGAGGAGGACGCTAAGCCACAAGACAGTTTCGCCAACACAGATTGGAATATGTTCTGGGATTCATCCGATGGCATTGAGGAGTTTACTACATCGTTCACCGGCTTCATTAATAAGTGCATCGACAACGTACTCCCCACAGTGATCGTATGTTCATGTCCTAACCAGAAGCAATGTATCACAGGCAACAGCCGCACTGAGCTAAAGGCTACAGCTGCCGCTTTCAAGGAGCGGGACAAAATACGGACGCTTATAAGAAATCCCTTTAGCTCTCCAACGAACCATCAAACAGGTGAAGCATCAATAGAGGACTGAGATTGAATCCTACGACACTGGCTCTGAGGCTCTGCAAACTATCATGGATTACAAAGGGAAACCCAGCCACGAGCTGTCCAGTGATGCCTCCCAGATAAGCTAAATGCCTTCTACACTTGCTTCGAGGCAAGAAACACTGAACCACGCATGAGAGCACCAGCTGTTCCGTCCTCCGTAGTTGATGTGAGTAAGACTTTTAAAAAGGCGGATTAGCAGGATGCGTACTCAGAGCATGTGCTTACCAGCTAGCAAGTGTCCTCACTAACATCTCCCTGACCCAGTCTGTAAAACCCACGTTTCAAGCAGACCACCATACATAGCCGCTGAAAGAAGGAGAGGGTTACATACTGCTATATCGGTCTCCTAATACAGAAAGAGTGAAGGCCCAGTGCACTACTTATTATTAATTTTGTATTATTTATTTATTTCAGATTTTTCAGGGTGTGCTGCAGCATCCTCAGCACCCCTACTTCCGGCAATGCCACCACAGTCCCCGTGCCCAAGAATGCCAATCTAACGTGTCTAAATTACTTTCTCCACGTGACACTCAGCTCTGCAGCCATAAAATGCTTTGAAAGGCTGGTCATGGCTCACATCAAAAGCAACATCCCAGACACCCTGGGCCCAATCCAATTAGCATACCACCCCCAACAGATCCACAGATGTTGCGATCTCTATTGCATTCCACACGACCCTCTCCCTTCTGGACTAAAGGAACGCCTATGTGAAGATGCTGTTCAAATCAAATCATATTTTATTTTATTTGTCACATGCTCCAAATACAACTGTAAAATGCTTACTTACAAGCCCTTAACCAACAATGCAGTGCAAATAGAGTTAAGTTTATTTTGTAAATGTTTTCTTAAGTAAAAATAAAATAAACAGTAATGCAAAAAATTGACAATAACGTGGCTATATACAGGGGGTACCGGTACCAAGTCAATGTGCGGAGGTAAAGGTTCGTTGAGGTTCATTGACTACAGCTCATTCAACACCATAGTGCCCTTCAAGCTTATCACTAAGTTAAGGACCAGGGGATTAATATACCTCCCTCCGCAATTGGATACTGGACTTTGTGATGGGCCTACAGGAAAAGGACTACATGGACTACAGGAAACAGATGCTGAGCACGTCCCCATTCACAGCGGCGGGGCTGTAGAGGAGACGGTCGAGAGCTTCAAGTTCCTCTGTGTCCACATCGCTAAATCCAATCAAATTTTATTGGTCAAATACACGTGATTAGCAGATGTTATTGCGGGTGTAGCAAAATGCTTGTGCTTCTAGCTCCGACAGTGCAGTAATATCTAACAAATTACACAATATATACCCAATACACACCAATGGTCCTAGCACACCAACACAGCCGTGAAGAGGGCACGACAATGCCTCTTCACCCTTAACTCAATCCACCACCCACCTATCTCCTACCCCACAACACTGTCTCAGTATCGGTACGCTTTGTATATAACCTGTATATGGCCTCGTTATTGTTATTTTATTGTGTTACAATTTTATTTTTGATCTATTTGTTAATTTGCCTACTTTTTAAGTACATTGTTGGGAAAGGGCTCGTAAGTAAGCATTTCTACATATATGACGGCGATTATGACAAATAAAATTTGAAATGATTGAAGTGACATCAATAAGGGATCCTAGCTTTCACTTGGATGCACCTGGTCAGAAAGATCGGGTGTTTCTATTGTTTTGTATACATCTGGTATGTACAGACAATATGGACAGTAAATGAATAGAACTGGTTGATACAGCAGTCGTTATATTGGAGGAACCATGACTAGAATACGATATAAGTCGCTCTGGATAAGAGCGTCTGCTAAATGACTTAAATGTAATGTAAATGATATATACATAAAACAGTATGTAAACATTATTAAAGTGACCCGTGTTCAATGACTCTATGTACAGTACATAGAGCAGCAGCCTCTAAGGTGCAGGGCAGGGTACCGGGCGTAGGCAGACTAGTGATGACCGTTGTCAGTCTCTGTGTCCCAGCTTTGATACACCTGTACTGTCTCTGACTTCTAGATGGTAAAAGGGTGAACATGCCATGGCACAGGTGGTTGAGGTCCTTCCTGTGACACCCATCGGGGGATATAGATGTCCTAGAGGGCAGGCAATGCGTTGGGGTGACCGCACCACCCACTGGAGAGTCTTGAGGTTGCGGGCAGTGCAGGTGCCATACCAGGCAGTGATACGGCCCCACAGAATGCTCCCGATGGTGCATCTGTAGAAGTTTGGGATGTTCTTAGGGGCCAAGCCAAATTTATTTAGCCTACTGAGGTTGAAGAGGTGCTGTTGCACCTTTTTCATTACGCTGTCAGTTTGAAGGGACCATAACAGGTCTTCAGTGATGTGCATGCCAAGGAGCTTGAAGCTATTGACCCTCTCCATGGCGGCCCCATTGATATGGATGGTGGCGTGCTCTCTGTTGTCTCACATAGTTCACAATCAGCTCTTTCATTTTATGACGTTGAGGCAGAGGTTATTTTCTTCCCAGCACTCTGCCAGGGCTCTCACCTCCTCCCTGTAGGCTGACTCATCATTGTTGGTAATCAGGCCTACAGTACCAGTGTTATGTTGTCAGCAAACTTGATGATTGCATTGGAGACGTGTTTAGCATACGCAGTCATGGGTGAACAGGGCATACAGGAGGGGGCTGAGCACGGACCCCTGTGGGGCCCCTGTGTTGAGGACCGGTGTGGCGTAGGTGTCGTTGCCTACCTTCACAACCTGGGGTTGGCCCGTCAGGAAGTCTAGGACCCAGTTGCACAGGGAGGTGTACAGACCCAGAGCTCTGAGCTTAGTGATGGTCAAGGAGGGCACTATAGTGTTGAAGGTTGAGCTGTAGTCTATGAACAGCATTCTCACATACAGTAGGTATCCCTCTTGTCCAGGTGGCATAGGGCAGTGTGCGGTGCAATTGTGATTGCGTTGTCCATGGATCTTTTGGGGCAGTATGCAAATTGTAGTGGGTTTAGGGTAAGGTGGAGGTGATATAATCCTTAACAAGCCTCTCAATGCACTTCATGATGACAGAAGTCAGTTCTGTGGGGGGATAGTCATTTTGTTCAGTTAACTTCACTTTCTTGGGTTTAGGAACAATGGTGGACATCTTGAAGTAAGTGGGGAAAGAGATAACTACACTCTGGATAACATAGAAAACGTCAAACGTTCTATAGATCCTCAGTTTGATATGCTTGAGCAGCAGTAAAATAAATCATCAGAGGAGAAATGTCCTTCCAAAGAATCAAACAAAACATTGGAAGAGGAGGTGGTTACAACAATGTCAAAGAAGGACAGCGCATTGCTGGCAAGAATGAACATACAGCTACAAAAGCTTGATCTATTGCCCGGAGTAATAGAGGGCATTGAAGCCCTCAAGGTAGGAATGGATTACAGCAACAAATTAATGGAAGAAATAAGGACTAAAAACAAAATCTTGAAAGCAACAATAGACTCCCTACACTCAACGACAGAGAAACTCCTGAGTGATAACACTCAAATGAAAGCGGAGCTACTTATACTTATATATTTTTTTTATACTGGGAGTGAAGGAGAATGAAAATTCTGGCAACAGAAGAAAAGGTGAAGGGACTTCATGAAAACATAATCTTAAAATGTCCAACAAACAGGTGAATAAAATTGATTTCCAAAGGGCGCATCGTTTTGGTCGAAGGGTTCCCCAGAAACCCTGGCCCATTGTTGCTAAACTATCCCATTACAAGACGAAGGTGGCCGTGATGGAAAGGGGTAGGGAGTTGAAGGGCACACCATTCTCTATCAACGATCAACTCCCCCAAGAAATAAGAGAGATGACACATCCTTTATTCCATTTTTTAAAACAGAGCAGAGAACCAGAATGTGCGCTTAGTATTGGATAAACTGTATGTAATGAACCAGCTCTTCAGGGACTCAAAGTTTACAATGTGGCCTCCTAAGCTAGTTCCCAATACACAGAATTACACAACACTACACATTACCACTCTACACAACACTACACAAAAACCACACTACAGCATTACACCACACTACACAAAAAAAAACATTTATTCTCATCAACTTTTGGAAAAAACTGTTGTTGGTTTTTGGCTCCATCAGGCTACTAGGCCTCGAACAATCCATAACGGGCTAGGTGCCCTTACAGTCCTATAAACTTCTTTTGGTATGGCTTATTCTTATTCTTACTTATTCTTGAGTCTTGGACAATGCAGATGTAGATTCACGTTTGAGATAATCGGCAAAAGAAAACGGGTGATTTACAGGACTGCACAAGCCTTAAAATGTTAAATAATGGTTTGGTGTTTATTCGTATTTGATCTAAACTGAATGTAAGGCTCGGAACATAGTTATATTGTGGCTACTCAGATGTGAATCGGAACGAATAGTTTTGATGTATTGACTCATTTCATAAGGTTATGATACAATATAAAAAACGTAAAGGATTTAATATAATAATGTGCTCCGACGCACATCGGCAATCCGTTAGGCCCATGGTCACCAGGGTCGGTTGAATCCGCCTGCTCACGGCTGGTAAATCAAAACAAACTAATGGTATGCTAAATTAAACTGGTAAAGCCAATAGTAACTGGTTTAAGAAAGTACTTTTTGCAATTTGTCATCGTGGGGTACTGTGTGTAGATTGTTGAAGAAAAAAACAATATAATACATTTTAGAATAAGGCTGTAACGTAAAAAATTTTGGGGGGAAAAGTCATGGGGAATACTTAAGAAATTCATCCCGAAAGCACTGTATATGTCCATAAAAATGACGCGAGCTGATTCATGATTTCGACTGGTTGAGTCAGACAAAATGTTGAAGAGACAGACAGTGAGGTCTGTTGTTGAAAACTACATTTTAGTCGAAAAGAAATGTGAGGTAATGTCTAGATGCTTTTCATAGTGGAGACCAAGTTTTTAAATTGCTTGGCTGGCCTGATGAGACAGAGGATTGCACACTCAGATGGAACAGAGAAAAAAATAGCCATTTAACATCATAAATTTAGCTGGTGGTAACTTGTGGCATAGAAACTGTCTGGAATGCGGTTTTAACCAATCAGCATTCAGGATTAGACCCGCCCGTTGCAAAAATTTGGATGAGGTACTATTTTTGGTGTTGTGATGTATAAATTGGATACCAATCATCAGTTTGGGGAAGGCCCTTTCCTGTTTCAGCATGACAATGCCCCCGTGCACAAAGCGAGGTCCATACAGAAATGGTTTGTCGAGATTAGTGGGGAACACAGGAGGCTGTTGAGGGGCGAACGGCTCATAATAGTGGTCCCAACGGCGCAAATGGAATGGCATCAAACACCTGGAAACCACGTCTTTGATGTAGTTGATACCATTCCACCTATTCCGCTCCAGTGATTACCATGAGCCCATTCTCCCCAATTAAGGTGCCACCTACCTCCTGTGGTGTGATAAACTTGACTGGCCTGCACAGAGCCCTGACCTCAATCCCATGGAACACTGACTGCGAGCCAGGCCTAATCGCCCAACATCATTGCCTGACCTCACTAACGCTCTTGTGGCTGAATGGAAGCAAGTCCCTGCAGTAATGTTCTAACATCTAGTGGAAAGTCTTCCCAGAAGAGTGGAGTCTGTTATAGCAGCAAAGGGGGGACCAACTCTATATTAATGCCCATGATTTTGGAATGAGATGTTCGATGAGAAGGTGCCCACATACTATTCGTAATGTACTGTATTTGTAATGCTAGAATATAACAAGGATGACATGTGAGAACATTTCTTTTGATATATATTTTTTCTTCCAAATAGGCAACGTGCAACTCATGAAAATTTAAGAATGGTTCTTGTTTTCAATTTCTTTCTCTCGTTTTACTGACATTCTGATCTAATGAACTGAATGAATAACTTTCATCTATAGTGTTTGTAGTGTGACTAAGTGAGCCTATAATGTTTACGCTGAATTTTTTATTTGGCAAACGGATCTAATGAACTGAACGAAATGGTCCGAGATATGGCTTTCCTTTGTTTTATTCGACAACTGACAACTTGCAAAGTGAGCCGATAATGAGCGGCTGTATACAGACTTGATGAGATATACTGTACATGGAGGAGGCTTAATCAAGCTAGACGTCTTGATTACTTTCTTGTATCCTTCACGCTAGCACCAAAAGTAAAAACGTATTGATGGGGGACAAATGCAGCCGGACCCTCAAATAACTGGCATCCACATCACTCTTACAGAATTTCCACATATAAGCAAAGCCTACTGGATGACAACCTGTTTTTACCAAGATAAAGGATTTTTACAACTGACTTTTTCCTGCATGAACATATGTACAGCAGGTTCCCTTTGTAGTGTAGGACACTTTAACATGTGGCTTTTAAAGGTCATGCAAATAAAAAAAATCTGTCAACAGAGTTCATATTATTAACAAAGAAATAGAATAAATAACAGTAGAGATAGAATCTTCAACATAGAAATGGAACCAAAAAGAATTGACAGAAACTTGTTACAAATAACTGAGTCATCTATGATTCACAAAATTATATTTTGAAAGAGGATGCTAAGTAATTTAAGCATACATTCTCTTTTCAGTCTCCTCCATTTCCACTAACCGAAGTTAACTGTAAGGATTTTTTTCCCTAATAATAGTGTAAAATTAACAGCTGTACAGAGAGACTTGCACGAGGGCCAAATTGCAGAGGAGGAACTTCTAGATGCAATTAAAGCCTTTAGGCCATGGAAAACTCCAGGGCTGGATGGCATACCAGTTGAGGTACAGTATATGAAACCTTCTTTGATCTACTCAAATATCCACTAGTAGCATGTTTCAACCACTCCTATAAAAATTGTAAACTTTCAGGTACTCAGCAATTATTATTGAAACAGGAGCCAGGTGGTGTGTATAAATGCCGGTCTATCTAAAAAACTGGAGGGCCCTTACAGTTCAGTGTTGTGATGCGAAAATCCTAGCAAAATGCATAGCACATAGAATTAAAAAGGTGTTGTCGGATATTATCCATCCTGATTATTAATCCTGATCATGGAAGATACATTGGACATAATATAAGACAAGTACTTGAAACAATAGAACACTAAGATAAATCTAGGAAAGAAGGGCTGGTATTCATAGCAGATTTAGAAAATATTTTTGATAAAGTACAACTAGAATTTATATATAAATGCCTGGACTATTTTGATTTTGGAGAATCTCAAAGTTATGTATAGTAACCCCAGGTGTAAAATAGTAAATAATGGCTACTTCTCAAAAGGTATTACACTGTCAAGAGGAGTCAAACAAGGTTGTCCACCGTCAGCATATCTATTTATTATTGCCATCAAATGTTTGCTATTAAAATCAGTTCCAACAACAATATAGAGGGGCTAGAAATCCAGGGCTTAAAAACAAAGGTGACTCAAATTTCCTCTTAAATCCAAAATCTGGATCCTTGCACAGCCTCATAGAGGATCTGATTATTTTTCGGGGGGGGGGGGGATGATTCTAAGAGCCTGTGACTGACAGTGGCCTTAAAAAATGATTACAACATTAGGAACATTTTTTTCAATATTAAATTATTAACCTATCATCATTAATATAATGTTTTGTTTTCAATGTACTAATAAAATGAGCGGTTTCTTTTTTTAAATGACTTTTGCCAAAAAGTAAACATCCAGAGAGCCTCTGTATTGACAACCACCCCCTATTTACATGAAATGGTCCTGCCCCCTGCCCCGAACAGTACTTGCTAGCAGCGAATTGCGAGTGAGGAGTGTCGGTGGAGCATCATGTCTCAGCTTCCTAAAGAAAAATCTGGCTTCCAAAAATGAAAAGAAAGAAAAAAAAGATAGGAGAGAGAAAAGAAAGGACGACAGTATGTCACCCCATTTCTCAGAAAGGAAGGTGGGTGTCGTCTGTGAGTGGTGGAAATGAACCTGTTAGCTCAGTTCATGGTGAAATAGGCTGCTTTTGCTCCCCTAACATAAGTTACTTAATATCTTCACAGAAAATGTTGAGTATTTATATTTTGCTCCTCCTTTAGCTGATATTTAATCAATGCAGGGAAACTTTTAGCAAGCTATTCATAGTAAATCAGTTGTCCCTGCCCCTGCCTGGTGCCAGGCCCAACAGATGCAGATTCAGGCTCAGTAGCCCTGTCTCCCCATCCCCATACCCCTGATCCAGCCCTACTCCCAACTGAAGAAGGAGGTTAGCAGCATTGTGTTGAATGACATGACATTTGGCATAATTGCAGGTACTGAAATGCATTGAGGACAGGAGTGTGATTCTCCAGTCAGGAAAATCTCACTTGGCACAGAGGCAGCCAATATCAGAGCCTTAAAGGAAGAGATGCAGGCTCTTAGAGATGGATGGGGGTCTCTCCTTTCTGAGGCAACACTGATTGCTACGCAAATGGATGTTGCACCTCAATTTAACAAGGAACACAGCCACCAGAGGAACAGATTCCATGATGAGACCACTCAAGAGGATTTTTTTTAACCTAGGATTTTTTTTAACCTTTATTTAACTTGGCAAGTTAGTTAAGAACAAATTATTATCATTGAAAATAATTTAGACAGTAAAATATGGCCTTTAGCACATTTCTTATAGAGGGTATCTGTCTTGCATCAAATCGTGAATTCCACTGTATGCAAAATGTTACATGCATGTCTGCACAGTGTTATATTTTCACAGCTCACTGTCAGTAAATATCGTACAGCAAATATTGGACTACAATAGAGTTGCAAGCCTGCAAAGGTAGAGTCATTTAAAACTTTGAACTGGTCAATTTGGTTTTGGAGGTGTGTCGTTACAGCAATTGCCCCAGGGTTGGTTGTGGCCTGTGGACGTGGGGCCCAATGTGATATCTTTTCATGGGCCACAAAATCCCTGGCAGCGCCCCTGGCTGTACGGCATCTACCTAGATATAATGCATATCAAAATATCACATGACTATATTCTTGCTATGTACAGTTCTGTAGAAAAAAAGTGCTATGTATGTAAAATGTGGGTAGAATATACATGTAAAAAAATATGTAGTAGTGGGTTAATTTTGCTAAAAAATAAAACTACAATGACCATAATCCACACCTGCTTGTCCGGTCTATGTTATTTTAAGCCTGCTACTGAAGAGACCGAAGAATGCGTAATTGTGAGGGGATACAGAGAGCAGCTCTTGCTGAGCAAGGTACAGTATCTCTACTTGAAAATACATGATCTAAATGATTGATATTTGGTATTCAGGAGTCATAAAAGTATGCCTTATTTTCTTTGAAGAACTGTAAATAGTGATTTTTGTCAAACAGCCTCGGCAGCAGCTCTAAAGAGATGAGATGATGACTTGGAATGAAATAATAAAGTAATCCAATCAAATAAATGTAATATACACAACAACTGAAATATTTTATTAAAGTAGAGTAATGTAAATAAATGATGGTCATTAAGA
This sequence comes from Oncorhynchus gorbuscha, assembly GCF_021184085.1. Lineage (NCBI taxonomy): Eukaryota > Metazoa > Chordata > Actinopteri > Salmoniformes > Salmonidae > Oncorhynchus > Oncorhynchus gorbuscha. Next base: position 79,501,923 of record NC_060173.1, read on the forward strand.
GAGAAGCAGTAATGGGCAGTCAGTACCATCACGGGACTTTTGTTAATAGCTTTATTCTGTGTTGTTACAGCATTCAACTCACTAAATGCATAGTGCATTTAATGTAAACAAATGTATCGAAACCTAAATAGAAAACCACAATTATTTTTGAAATAATCAAACGGAATCAGAACCGACCTCAAAAAGCACTAATCGAGCTAAATCGCTAATTGCTAGTTTGTGTGTGCATGTCCATGTTCCCAGTCACCTTGCTGTGATTAAATGCAGTGGTAAAACACTTTCAGTTTTGTGTGAATCCTGCCATCTATACAGGGTTTTTGGTTTGGATACGTTCTAACCGTCACAGTAGGAACAACATACTCTATGCAGTTGGTGCATACGTTGGTACTATTCCCAGAGGAGACCCAGAACATTCCCTAGTCCGCAGGATCAAAACAGTCTTGAAGCATAGATATTCTGATTGGTCGGACCAACGTTGAATAGTCCTTACCATGCATGCTTCAAGTTTAAGTTTCTGCCTGTAAGTGGGGAGGAGCTGGATCGAGATGTGATCTGATTTGCAGAAGAGTGGGTAGTGGAGGGTCTTGTAGCCGTCCCGGACGGGAGAGTAGCAATGATGAAGCGTGTTATCGCAGCGTGTAGCACAGGAGATGTGTTGATACAAAATCGGGAGCAGTATTGCCTTGGAGGAGTTACCTTCTTTAGTTTTGATCTCTAAGAAGTAGAGGTGAGAAGTGATTCTGTCAAAACAAAATGAGCTTCTATTTACCCTCTGCTTGTCACTGTCTCTCCTCCCCTCTCAACCCCTTTATACTCGCCTCTCCTCTGCTTGTCACTGTCTCTCCTCCCCTCTCAACCCCTTTATACTCGCCTCTCCTCTGCTTGTCACTGTCTCTCCTCCCCTCTCAACCCCTTTATACTCGCCTCTCCTCTGCTTGTCACTGTCTCTCCTCCCCTCTCAACCCCTTTATACTCGCCTCTCCTCTGCTTGTCACTGTCTCTCCTCCCCTCTCAACCCCTTTATACTCGCCTCTCCTCTGCTTGACTTTCCTGAGATATTTTACACTGTGAGAATACGCTTTCTTATTATAAAGTTTGTTTTGTAATGGAAGGTTTTTGGGACTTGCACCCAGACCTACAACATCTGAGAAATTCATGATCATGATCCAACCCCTAGATTCCGAGAAGTACACTGGTGGCCGGAGATTATCCTGTATAAAGTCATTCTCTGTGCTTCTCGGTGCCTGGCTGAGATACTGAATTCGAGGCATCTCAAGAGCCAATTAGAATCTCACACCGTTGAGCTGAATAAAGGGGACACAATACTCTTGGGACGAGGGAGAGCCTTTGCTCTCCTAATGCACATGGATGAAAGCGTTTCGCTCAGAAGTAGGGCTTTTATGAAGGTTTGCCAATGAATGTGTCTGAGTGTTTGGAGTGTGTGTACGTTCATTGATGTACTTTCACGTCACAGTGTCTGGGTCCTTGTCTATATTCCATAAAAAAATAGCTAACAGCAGGTTTTCTCTTATGACATATGTTTTTTTCTTTTGGGCTCCCGAGTGGCGCAGCGGTCTAAGGCACTGCATCTCAGTGCAATTGTCATGACTGCAGTCCCTGGTTTGAATCCAGGCTGCATCACATCCGGCCGTGATTGGGAGTCCCATAGGGCGCTTTACAATTGGCCCAGCGTCGTCCGGGTTTGGCCAGGTAGGCCGTCAATGTAAATAAGAATTTGTTCTTAACTGACTTGTCTAGTTAAATAAAGGTTACATTTTTTTTAAGTGTTTGGATTGTACACAGCACATACACACACTCACACACACAGAGGAGACAAAATATGCATTTATTTCTTTCTGAATTCACAGGTGGCAAAATCACTTAAAATGGTCTTTATTCCTTTTACTCCTCTGGAATCACTGTGGGGTATCACGGGTCACTCCACAGTAGCATAGGTGATGCACACACTAGAGGTCTTCACAGGTCCAGGTGGACCGGATATACCAGAGACCCGAGCCCGATTTAAATTCTAACTTGTCCATCGGGTCCTGGTCGGGTTCTGTTTGAATGTCATCGGGTTACGGGTCTATGTAACTATAGCTTAAAGAGCCATGTGGACCCAAATGGACCGGCTCTGCATAGCCTATAGCATATTTGTTTTTACACCAAAAAGGTGAATTTATTGACTTATAGAAGTCATAGCCAACATACAGTATAAAGACCTATTCATTAACCAGAACAGCTGATGCACATTTAAAAAAATGTCACTCGGGTCCCATCGGTTCGGGTCTGATTATTCTCTGGTCTGTTAGAGACCCGGTCCCCTTTTTTTCCATATCAGGTCCATTCTGGTCTGATTGTCCTCGGGTCCGTTCAGGTCCTGGGCCATCCTTTTGGACCCGTGAAGACCTCTAGCACACATAGAAAAAGACATGGATGGTGATTCACGAGCCAGCCAGTGAACCATTAGTTAGCTCTCTAACCACTCCTATGATGCAGTGCTTTACCCCTGCAATTCCCACAAATCACCTGAGTGTTGACTGGTAGTCATCTGGGAATCACGTGACAGATAACTGAGAATCACTTGTGTGACACCTGAATATCACACACTCAGCCTGTATCCTCGTTGACGCTCTGCTTGCAAATTGGCAGATCAATCTCCCCATGCTACATACAGTTTCTTTATCTGTCCATGACTAGTAATCCAAAATGGCCCGCTCCTCTCATTCTCCTCTCCGCGGGAGAAACTGAGACTGTTACAGAAACAGATGGGAGGTCATGAGGCATGTGGCCGAGATGGTTAGAGAAACAACATCTTCAATTAAATCTCTCCCTCCCTCCATCTATTTACTTCATTACTTATATTTGTTCCCCCAGAAGCTCCTTGGCTGCCCAGCCAGCTGGTGGTCAGTTCAACCCACGCTTCCTCCTGATTGATAATTATGAGCCGAGGTGACGGCGCCTCGTCAAGCTGTCTGAGTCAAACAAAGCCTTTGACTTTCACTCCATTACACAGTCACCCTCCGAGACCTGCACCAACCTTTTTATTTTCTCACCCTCCCTTGTTTCTGTATCTCCGCTCCTAAACTTCTTGATTTCCAGTGACATTTAAATTATGCAAATGGTTTGTAAATGAAAGAGGTCGTCTGGGCACCATCGTGAGTCTAATGGGGTTGTCTGAAATGGCCGCCTCCTAACAGCTGATTGCCTGAGTGGGGACTGAGTCATGTTTCTCCTCAGCCAAGGGCTTTGATTTCAGTATATTTTTTCTTATAGTTAGAAGGCTCAGTGAGTTGTACCAGTTGGAGTACTTAACTTCACTTTGATTAGGGCTCTTGGGGTTCATTTTAGAAAGAAATGTCCTTTCGTGTAACGATCAGGAGAAATATAAAAGGGGCAACAGTTGAACCTTGAGGAACTCCTAATTTAAGTAGTTGATTTTGTAAATGTCCATTATCTGAGTTTTTCTCCATATACTGCTGGGAATCAGATGTCAATAATTATCCTTGCCAGCTGTAAGAACTGACAGAATACCTACACATGTCATTGTGACATGCAACCTCACTCAACTTTCCTCTCTAGATTATGCTGCTGATAGACATCTGGCAGCAAAGCTCGGGAAAGTGTCAAATATAGTCAAATATAATCTTCCCCCTGTTCTCTCACACACTTCCTCTCCTGCCTGTGGAGTGGGTAACAGGTGTATTATCTCGCTTTATTAGCTGGGTGCTCTCCCATATATGACAATGACTTCAAATGAAATCCCAAGTTCAAAAACACTGGGAACTGATGGCACTCCAAAATGTTTTTAAATAATAAACACGTCTGATGAAGATTATGTGGCTGAAACACTTCTTGCAGCAAAGCTGGTGAAAGCGTGAAGCCAAATATAATCTTCCCTATTCTCTCAAACACAGTCGCCCTCTCCTGCCTCTCGCAATTGACCATTCCCCTCACCCCGGCACACCCAAGGGGTCAAAATCCTTTTTTGAATTGTCTTCCATCTCATTTATCTCCTATCTAATAATCCTGCGTCTCCCGGGTAAGTGGAAGTGGGGTGGCGAAGAACGGGGCCCGCTCATTCTCTCTCCTGGAGAGGTAATCAGCATAGACAGGAGAGAATTAGTGTGTTGATCTGTATTCCCTAGTGATGGTGCTTATAAACACGATGGATGCTAATGCAGACTGAACGACTGTATGAACACCCCACCACCACATAGAAGCCTACTTCTGAATATATTACATGACCCCACCGCCACGTAGTAGACGACCACCTGAATATGTTTTACATTTGTACATTTGAGTAATTTAACAGACGCTGTTGTCCAGAGTGACTTACAGGAGCAATTAGGGTAAAGTTCCTTTGCTCAAGGGCATATCGACAGACGTTTCACCTAGTTGACTTTATTGCAAGGCCGCACCGCCACATAGAAGCCTACCTCTGAATATATTACATGTTACATAAACACCAAGCATGCCTTGCTATCAATGGTGTATTGATTGACTAATGATTACACAGCTGACGTAGTATATTATGCACAACCTCACGTGTGAGTGAAGTATGCTTGTACACAGGGTTCAAAATAAAACAAAATCATTGGTAGCACTTGTGCTCCTAACTTAGGAGCACCACACAACATTTAGGAGCACCAGAAACATGTTTTTTTTATTATTGAGATATAGCCTACGTTGGGCCTATATGAATCCTACGTACTTATTGCTGTGCCATCAAATGTTTGCATATACTGGTAAAGCTACCAGGTAGTTAGTAGGGCAAAAAAATCTCATTAAGATTTTTCAACCAACTATTGCGATATTTATTGACATACAATTCCAATCTTAATGAGATTCTTAATGAGACGCCTACTCATTCAAGGGTTTTTCTTTATTAAATACAATTTTCTACATCAAAACCATGAAATAACACATATGGAATCATGTAGTAACTAAAAAAAGTGTTAAACAAATAAAAATATATTGTATATTTGAGATTCTTCAAAGTAGCCACCCTTTTCCTTGATGACAGCTTTGAACGCTCATTCTCTCAACCAGTTTCATGAGAGTCACCTGGAATGCATTTAAATAAACAGGTGTGCCTTGTTAAAAGTTCATTTGTGGAATATATTTCCTTCTTAACGTGTTTGAGCCAATCAGTTGTGTTGTGACAAGGGCGGTTTGGTATACAGAATATAGCCCTATTTGGTAAAGTCCATATTATGGCAAGAATAGCTCAAATAAGCAAAGAGAAATGACAGTCTGTCTTTACTTTAAGACATGAAGGTCAGTCAATACGGAACATTAAGAACTTTGAAAGTTTCTTCAAGTGCAATTGCAAAAACCATCAAGTGCTATGATGAAACTGGCTCTCATGAGGTTCGCTGTCACGGTTTTCATAAGGTGAAGGAGAGTCGGACCAAACTGCAGCGCGTATATTGTGATCCATGTTTAATAAAACAAATGTAACACGAATCAATAGAAAAACTCAACAAAACAATAAACGTAATGACAACCGAAACAGCCTAAACTGGTGCAAACTAACACAGAATAAGGCCGTCAAGACACTAAGGACAATCACCCACAATACAACCAAAGAATATGGCTGCCTAAATATGGTTCCCAATCAGAGACAACGATAAACACCTGCCTCTGATTGAGAACCACTTCAGACAGCCATAGACTCTCCTAGAACACCCCACTAAGCTACAATCCCACTAAGCTACACACCACATACAAAAACCCATGTCACACCCTGGCCTGACCAAATACATAAAGAAAAACACAAAATACTTCGACCAGGGCGTGACAACCACCACTTTCCTCTGGGAAAGGAAGACCCAGAGTTACCTCTGCTGCAGAGGATAAGTTCATTATAGCTACCAGCCTCTGAAATTGCAGCCCAAATAAATGCTTCACAGAGTTCAAGTCACAGACACATCTAAACACCAACTCTTCAGTAGAGACTGTGTGAATCAGGTCACCATGGTCGAAATGTTGCAAAGAAACCACTACTAAAGGACAAATTTGAGATTTTTGGTTCCAACTGTGGTGTCTTTGTGAGAATGGTTGAATGTATACTGCCACTGTGCCTTCTTATTGTCTCGACCTTAGGCATATATCACAGTCACAAGGCGTATGAAGTAACAAGTTAAAGAGCAAACAACACAGTTATCACAACACGTACAGTATGTAATGTTGTTGTTTTTCTGGCTTCCCCAGGGATTTTACCCATGCACCACTTATGCTCAACAATTTCCTATGTGTATCAAGAACTGGACATCCAGCCAACTTGACACAACTGTGGGAAGCTTTGGGGCCAGCATCCCTACAGAATGCTTTCGACACCTTGTAGGGGAAAGGAAAGGGGAATGTAATATTAAGGAGAAAAGGGGAAACCTAGTCAGTTGTACAACTGAATGTACTCAACTGAAATGTGTCTTCCACATTTAACCCAACCCCTCTGAATCAGAGAGGTGCAAGGGGCTGCCTTAATCGACATCCACGTCATCGGAGCCCGGAGAACAGTGGGTTATCTGCCTTGCTCAGGGGCAGAATGACAGATTTGAACATTGTCAGCTCAGGGATTCGATCCAGCAACCTTTCAATTTTTGGCCCGATGCTCCCACCCGCCAGGCTACCTGCCGCCCCTGGGAATATATTATAATACATGAGTTTCCCTTATGGGGATCTACATCAAATCAAACCACCAGTAGTAGCAACCAGTGTTAGCACTAACGTTTGCTTTGTTCTAGCTAGTGCATTTAGCTAAATGGAATTTAGCTAGCCAGTTAGCTAATAAGCAATTAGCATTAGTGATTCACAGTATTTTAGGCACATGCCAGCTTCCTTAAACTAACTTGCGTTTCACAGAGAGCAAGATACACAAACTAATAATATAATAGAGAAAACTCGTGGATTCATATTTAGAAATAATGCGGAAAGCCGCATTATTGCAATAATATGTTGAGTGCATGAATTGACAGCATGCTGAGGGAATAAACAGCATGGAGGAACTGTGTGCTGTCTGCTTGAGATACAGGGGGTGGGGCTTGGTGGGGGTGGGGCTTGGTGGAGGTGGGGCTTGGTGGGGGTGGGGCTTGGTGCGTCTGGCCCAGGAACTGGAAGCAAGCATCTGCAGGTGTCATTCTGTCTTGTTTGAGAAGAGCTGAGGGAAAATATCATTACTCATTTATCTTTTTTTTAAACATTTTATTTTAGTTGTACTGGTGCTCCCAAAATAAAACGGGTCGCATTTTAGAGCCCTTATTTCATACTTTCAAGTGAGAAAATGACACGTCGAAATGGAGCCGGTAATGTGTATAATCAGATGTGTCGTATTACTGCAATGTAATGGAACAATAAGCAAATACATAAATACACATGGCAGTGTGAGAGAGAGAGAGAGAGAGAGAGAGACAAATGGAGCGTGCAGCCGGGATAGCACTTACCATGATAATTGCTTTCAACAGGTTTTGTCTGTGTTTTTGAGCCCTGGGCTCAATAGTTCAGAGAGATAAAGAGGGGTGATTTGGGGGAGAGAGGGAAGGAAGTAAGAAGGAGATAACAAGTTAGAGAACAAAAGGTGCAGGGCATTTTCAATCCCAATGATACTGACCACTTGTGATTAGCTTCTGTTTGTCTCAGGGTAATGATGCGTGACTTATTGATGACTGCTGCCGAATAGGTTAAGGAGGAGGAATAATTCAAATTAAAGTGCAGTCAAAAACGTGATTTTCTGTGTTTAATACAGTATATATTTTCACACTATGAGGTTGAAATAATACTATGAAAGTGTGAAAATGACGATAATGTCCTTTTAGTGATATACTGCTTTCACGCAGGATTTACGGTATTTTTGCCTGGAAACGTGTTTGGCCAATGTTTATACGACTCCCTTACAAACAGGCCAATTTGCCCACATTCTTGCCTGCATACGCCTTTTATAGCTCCTGTGCCGTCATGCCGGTGACAAGTCGTAGGGGTGTGCAGATATGGGTGGGCCTCTATTTGAATAAATCAATTGAGAATAAACACCAGAAAAAAATGATCTATATTCAATTTGTTTAAGCAGGTCCTAAGAAACATAAGACTAATACAATATATTATCAGAAGAAAAGAATGGCATATTTTGAGTTTAATTAGACCTATGTTACGGTTCTGTGCAGCCATGGCTGCTCCATCCAATTGAAAGCAATAGTTAGTTATTTTGTTAATTAAACAGACAAGACACACCTACCCGATCACAGTCAACACACATATATTTTATAGTAAGTATATAATGGAATATAACAGAATAAAATAATATGTTTCCCACACAGCAACATGGGGAAGTAGATGAAACCACTGCCATATAGAAAGGCCACCCTTTTTGGATCCATGTTTCATCTCTGTCCTATGTACACTTTGTGTACACTTTGTTTGGGAGCAGGCGTAGAAACCTATCTTCATGTGAGTCTCTTGTTCATATTTCACAACCTCTGCAGGCTTTTGGAGTTGCATAGGCTATACACGATCGAGCAAAATAATAGGCCTACTCTTGATTTAGGCTACATTATTGCATACTAAATGTTTCTGATCAGTGATATATGACCCAACTAATAGATGAGCCATACAACTTCCACTTATTTGCCCAGCCAGAAGCCATTTAACCAAATAGCCTGTACAGACAGAGATTCAGTGAAACAAAATCACATGGATTGATTATCAAACTAGTCAGCCTTTTGGTCGGGAGTAGGCCTAGGCTACTACCTAACATGGCAAAATGTTCGAAATAAACTAGTCAAGATGATCAACTAGTCAAAATCAACTAGCCAACTCGTCGAGATGATAATGAGCAGCACTCACCTTAACTTAGCTAACATTTCCCCAGCCTAATCGTAGTCTAACTAATATCCAGATGGAAATTCAGTGAAAACAGAAATCAGACATTGAATGATGTATCAAGACTAGTCCCCAGGCTTGTTTCAAAGCAGCACGGTGGTGCTGTCCCAATCAAAACGGTGCTGAAATGATCCGGTAGTGGACAACACTATGCATATGGATGGAATGACTTTGGGAGTTTCACTAAGTGCAATGATCCGGTAGTGGACAAACACTATGCATGGATGGAATGACTTTGGGAGTTTCACTAACTGAAATGATCCGGTAGTGGACAACACTATGCATGGATGGAATGACTTTGGGAGTTTCACTAAGTGCAATGATCCGGTAGTGGACAAACACTATGCATGGATGGAATGACTTTGGGAGTTTCACTAAGTGCAATGATCCGGTAGTGGACAAACACTATGCATGGATGGAATGACTTTGGGAGTTTCACTAACTGAAATGATCCGGTAGTGGACAACACTATGCATGGATGGAATGACTTTGGGAGTTTCACTAACTGAAATGATCCGGTAGTGGACAACACTATGCATGGATGGAATGACTTTGGGAGTTTCACTAACTGAAATGATCCGGTAGTGGACAACACTATGCATGGATGGAATGACTTTGGGAGTTTCACTAAGTGAAATGATCCGGTAGTGGACAACACTATGCATGGATGGAATGACTTTGGGAGTTTCACTAACTGAAATGATCCGGTAGTGGACAACACTATGCATGGATGGAATGACTTTGGGAGTTTCACTAAGTGAAATGATCCGGTAGTGGACAACACTATGCATGGATGGAATGACTTTGGGAGTTTCACTAAGTGAAATGATCCGGTAGTGGACAACACTATGCATGGATGGAATGACTTTGGGAGTTTCACTAACTGAAATGATCCGGTAGTGGACAACACTATGCATGGATGGAATGACTTTGGGAGTTTCACTAACTGAAATGATCCGGTAGTGGACAACACTATGCATGGATGGAATGACTTTGGGAGTTTCACTAAGTGAAATGATCCGGTAGTGGACAACACTATGCATGGATGGAATGACTTTGGGAGTTTCACTAACTGAAATGATCCGGTAGTGGACAACACTATGCATGGATGGAATGACTTTGGGAGTTTCACTAACTGAAATGATCCGGTAGTGGACAAACACTATGCATGGATGGAATGACTTTGGGAGTTTCACTAAGTGAAATGATCCGGTAGTGGACAACACTATGCATGGATGGAATGACTTTGGGAGTTTCACTAAGTGAAATGATCCGGTAGTGGACAACACTATGCATGGATGGAATGACTTTGGGAGTTTCACTAACTGAAATGATCCGGTAGTGGACAACATTATGCATGGATGGAATGACTTTGGGAGTTTCACTAAGTGCAATGATCCGGTAGTGGACAACACTATGCATGGATGGAATGACTTTGGGAGTTTCACTAAGTGAAATGATCCGGTAGTGGACAACACTATGCATGGATGGAATGACTTTGGGAGTTTCACTAACTGAAATGATCCGGTAGTGGACAACACTATGCATGGATGGAATGACTTTGGGAGTTTCACTAAGTGCAATGATCCGGTAGTGGACAACACTATGCATGGATGGAATGACTTTGGGAGTTTCACTAAGTGAAATGATCCGGTAGTGGACAACACTATGCATGGATGGAATGACTTTGGGAGTTTCACTAACTGAAATGATCCGGTAGTGGACAACACTATGCATGGATGGAATGACTTTGGGAGTTTCACTAAGTGCAATGATCCGGTAGTGGACAACACTATGCATGGATGGAATGACTTTGGGAGTTTCACTAAGTGCAATGATCCGGTAGTGGACAAACACTATGCATGGATGGAATGACTTTGGGAGTTTCACTAACTGAAATGATCCGGTAGTGGACAACACTATGCATGGATGGAATGACTTTGGGAGTTTCACTAAGTGCAATGATCCGGTAGTGGACAACACTATGCATATGGATGGAATGACTTTGGGAGTTTCACTAAGTGAAATGATCCGGTAGTGGACAACACTATGCATGGATGGAATGACTTTGGGAGTTTCACTAAGTGCAATGATCCGGTAGTGGACAAACACTATGCATGGATGGAATGACTTTGGGAGTTTCACTAACTGAAATGATCCGGTAGTGGACAACACTATGCATGGATGGAATGACTTTGGGAGTTTCACTAAGTGCAATGATCCGGTAGTGGACAACACTATGCATGGATGGAATGACTTTGGGAGTTTCACTAAGTGCAATGATCCGGTAGTGGACAACACTATGCATGGATGGTAAATTAGTTAATAGGCCAATAAGAAAGAGCGTACCAAACCTCTTTGCCAATAACAGCTTGTTTTCAGTTTTCACCACCTCACTCAGACCAATCCCAAACAGTCCTGGCAACATTTTTGCTTGAGAAAATGCTCTCTGCTAAGAAGCAATTCTTCTTCTTATTTTTTTACAATTTGAACTGAAAACACAACATAATCCTTACCAAATCATTATATCAAATGTCATCGTATTTTAACGCTGTTGTTTGTTTTCCTCCTCAGGATCACTTTTTGCCACCTCCCCTTCCAGAGTAAATGGCTGTACGTGGGCACAGAGCGTGGCAATACACACATCGTCAACATCGAGTCCTTCGTTCTGTCTGGATACGTCATCATGTGGAACAAGGCCATAGAACTGTGAGTTGAATCATCTAAAATACACAAATGTTCAATAGTCAATGATAACCTAATGATGATGACTACTGTGGGATGACGTTGAGTTGAGAGCTGTTATGAAGTTCTTGTTGTGTGGGTGATAATATTCTGAGGATTGTTGTAATGATGATGACCATAATGATGATAATGTTCTATTCTATTTAATACTGAGTTCACGGCAGTGACAATGGTCTTGTTGGGTGGATGATAATATAATGATCATGATGATGATGATGATGATGATGATGACAGTGACTAGCCAGGAAATTCGGGCCACAGAAGGCCTGGTATTTAGTTAGTTGACGCCATAGACCTATATTTACAGAGTTGGGCCAACTTTTCTTATGTTGAAAATGGTTCTGATTCCAGAAATTCAGTTACATAGCATTGTTTGAATATTCCCTGTGTAATGTTAATGGGGGTGCTAACATGGGTGCCATATCATTTTGTAGTGTAAATGCATCATAATGCAGAAACCTCAATGTCCCAAGTAACTCTCTAAATACATTTGAATTCGGAAGTTTACATACACCTTAGCCAAATACATTTAAACTCAGTTTTTCACAATTCCTGACCTTTATTTAATCCAAGTAAAAATGATCTGTCTTAGGTCAGTTAGGATCACCACTTTATTTTAAGAATATGAAATGTCCAGGGGGTCAGAAGTTCACATACACTCAATGAGTATTTGGTAGCATTGCCTTTAAATTGTTTATCTTGGGTCAAACATTTCGGGTAGCCTTCCACAAGCTTCCCACAATATGTTGGGTGAATTGGGCCAATTCCTCCTGACAGAGCTGGTGTAACTGAGTCAGGTTTGTAAACCTCCTTGTTCGCACAAACTTTTTCAGTTCTGCCCACAAATTTTCTATAGGATTGAGGTCAGGGCTTACCTTGACTTTGTTGTCCTTAAGCCATTTTGCCACAACTTTGGAAGTATGCTTAGGGTCATTGTCCATTTTGAAGACCCATTTGCGACCAAGCTTTAACTTTCTACTTATGTCTTGAGATGTTGCTTCAATATATCCACATAATTTTCCTTTCTCGTGATGTCATCTATTTTGTGAAGTGCACCAGTCCCTCCAGCAGCAAAGCATCCCCACAACATGATGCTGCCACCCCCGTGCTTCACGGTTGGGATAGCGTTCTTCGGCTTGCAAGCCTCCCCCTTTCTCCTCCAAACATGACAATGGTCATTATGTCCAAACAGTTCTATTTTTGTTTCATCAGACCAGAGGACCTTTCTCCAAAAAGTGTTATCTTTCTCCCCATGTGCAGTTGCAACCTGTAGTCTGGCTTTTTTATGGTGGTTTTGGAGCAGTGACTTCTTCCTTGCTGAGGGGCCTTTCAGGTTATGTCGATATAGGACTCGTTTTACTGTGGATATAGATACTTTTGTACCCGTTTCCTATAGCAAATTCATAAGGTACTTTGCTGTTGTTCTGTGATTGATTTGCAATTTTCGCAACGAAGTACGTTCATCTCTAGGAGACAGAACGCGTTTTCTTCCTGAGCAGTATGACGACTGCGTGGTCCCATGGTGTTTATACTTGCGTACTATTGTTCCTACAGAATAACGTGGTACCTTTATGCGTTTGGAAATTGCTCCCAAGGATGAACCAGACTTGTGGAGGTCTACAATTGTTTGGGCAGTTTTTTTTCTGGAATTTTCCAAACTGTTTAAAGGCATAGTCAACTTAGTGTATGTAAACTTCTGACCCACTGGAATTGTGATACAGTTAAATATAAGTAAAATAATCTGTCTTTAAACAACTGTTGGAAAAAGTACTTGTGTCATGCGCAAAGTAGATGTCCTAACCAACTTGCCAAAACTACAGTTTGTTCACAAGAATTTTGTGGAGTGGTTGAAAAACAAGTTTTAATGACTCCAACCTAAGTGTATGTAAACTTCCGACTTCAACTGTACATGGCTCTGGTTGAAGCTGTCGTCATAAGCAGCACCTGATATGCTAACCAGAAGGAACAGTCATACAGTGAAACAATCATTTATAAAACCGGTAGTTTTGGGATCCTGAATGCTGATTGGATGAGCAGCATTCCAAGCTGTGCTATTTTGGCCATTGGACACATCTATGCCTGCTAACAGTTCCATCGGAAAATGATCACTGTGCATCCATAAGAATATCATGTTCATGTTACTGTCCCAATCATTTATTGTATTTATCTCAACTCACACATTATTTCCCCTTGTTTCCAGCCTAGCATTTAGTTTGGTACAGCGGGGTTAAAATAAGCCTAGCATTTAGTTTGGTACAACGGGGGTTAATATAAGCCTAGCATTTAGTTTGGTACAGCAGGGTTAATATAAGCCTAGCATTTAGTTTGGTACAGCGGGTTAAAATAAGCCTAGCATTTAGTTTGGTACAACGGGGGTTAATATAAGCCTAGCATTTAGTTTGGTACAACGGGGGTTAATATAAGCCTAGCATTTAGTTTGGTACAGCAGGGTTAATATAAGCCTAGCATTTCGTTTTGTACAATGGGGGTTAATATAAGCCTAGCATTTAGTTTGGTACAGCAGGGTTAATATAAGCCTAGCATTTCGTTTTGTACAATGGGGGTTAATATAAGCCTAGCATTTAGTTTGGTACAGCAGGGTTAATATAAGCCTAGCATTTAATTTGGTACAACGGGGGTTAATATAAGCCTGGCATTTAGTTTGGTACAATGGGGGTTAATATAAGCCTGGCATTTAGTTTGGTACAATGGGGGTTAATATAAGCCTGGCATTTAGTTTGGTACAATGGGGGTTAATATAAGCCTGGCATTTAGTTTGGTACAACAGGGTTAATATAAGCCTAGCATTTAGTTTGGTACAATGGGGGTTAATATAAGCCTAGCATTTAGTTTGGTACACCGGGGTTAATATAAGCCTGGCATTTAGTTTGGTACAATGGGGGTTAATATAAGCCTGGCATTTAGTTTGGTACAGCAGGGTTAATATAAGCCTAGCATTTAGTTTGATACAACGGGGTTAATATAAGCCTAGCATTTAGTTTGGTACAACGGGGTTAATATAAGCCTAGCATTTAGTTTGGTACAGCGGGGTTAATGTAAGCCTAGCATTTAGTTTGGTACAATGGGGGTTAATATAAGCCTGGCATTTAGTTTGGTACAACGGGGGTTAATGTAAGCCTAGCATTTAGTTTGATACAACGGGGTTAATATAAGCCTAGCATTTAGTTTGGTACAATGGGGGTTAATATAAGCCTAGTATTTAGTTTGGTACAGCAGGGTTAATATAAGCCTAGCATTTAGTTTGGTACAACGGGGGTTAATATAAGCCTAGCATTTAGTTTGGTACAACGGGGGTTAATATAAGCCTAGCATTTAGTTTGGTACAGCAGGGTTAATATAAGCCTAGCATTTAGTTTGATACAACGGGGGTTAATATAAGCCTAGTATTTAGTTTGGTACAGCGGGGTTAATATTAGACTAGCATTTTTTTTTTAACTAGGCAAGTCAGTTAAGAACAAATTCTTATTTTCAATGACGACCTAGGAACAGTGGGTTAACTGCCACAGTGGGTTAGTTTGGTACAGCGGGGTTAATATAAGCCTTGCTGTTTGCCTGTTCTACCTCAGAAGCAATGTGTCACTTTTTTATTTTGATCTCTGTAGTGCCATACATAGAGTGAACGGAGCCCAGATGAGACGAGACAGTCAAAAAACAAGTACTGTATCAAGGTCATGATCATAGACATATCCAAATGACAATAGAAAAAAGCTAAGATAGCTATCTAACTGGGATAGCTAATCTAACTGGGTTAGCTAATCTAACTGGGATAGCTATCTAACTGGGTTAGCTATCTAACTGGGATAGCTATCTAACTGGGTTAGCTAATCTAACTGGGATAGCTATCTAACTGGGTTAGCTAATCTAACTGGGATAGCTATCTAACTGGGATAGCTATCTAACTGGGTTAGCTATCTAACTGGGATAGCTATCTAACTGGGATAGCTATCTAACTGGGTTAGCTAATCTAACTGGGTTAGCTATCTAACTGGGTTAGCTAATCTAACTGGGTTAGCTATCTAACTGGGATAGCTATCTAACTGGGATAGCTATCCAACTGGGTTAGCTATCTAACTGGGATAGCTATCTAACTGGGTTAGCTAATCTAACTGGGTTAGCTATCTAACTGGGATAGCTATCTAACTGGGTTAGCTATCTAACTGGGTTAGCTAATCTAACTGGGATAGCTATCTAACTGGGTTAGCTATCTAACTGGGTTAGTTAATCTAACTGGGTTAGCTATCTAACTGGGTTAGCTAATCTAACTGGGTTAGCTATCTAGCTGGGTTAGCTATCTAGCTGGGTTAGCTATCTAGTAAGTGACAAGAATGTTATTCAGCCTGCACAGCAAATTTTGTTTAGAACTGAGGACCAGTCCTTTTGCATAGCAACTATTCAAAAATAATTGAAGACCAGGTTGCATCTGTAGCAACATGATCAAAAGCGCTAACAACCAGATTTTTATCCGGACTATATCACTGATGGAAGAATGAAATTGTATGAACTGACATATCAAAATAACTTTTTAATGGAAATATGTAATTCATTGTTATTTTAATATGTTGTTAAAATTTTGCGAATGCAATAAGTCACGCGAGGCAGTGCTGTGTCTGCTACCTCGTCGGGCCGAACAACATTTAACTGTGACTGTATTCATGACATAGCACTGCCTCTTGTGCCTTATTGCTTAAGTAGTAGACACGAGTGGCTCTGTATGGCTCAGTCAGTATAGCGGGACACTTGCAATGCCAAGGGTCATGGGTTTGTGTCCCGCTGGGGCCATACTTACATAAAACGTATGCACACATGACTGTAAGTCGCTTTAGATAAAAGCATCTGATAAATGTATTATTATAAGTGACATATCCAGACAGAGCCTTCAGACACCTAGTCCAATGAGTCTCTTCCCTGTCACACACAGGAAGTCTGTTCTGTAGGCTTCATTCACCTATGCTTTGTCCCTCAGGTGTTAGTCTGACATGCCCTCCACTGTAGTGTCAATCACGCTTCACTCTAGTCCCATCCACCGAGGCGGCTTTGTGCCTTGACTTGACAGTTTTAGCCAAAGTAAGCAGACTGGATTTCAATGGGTGGGCTGTCTGTCAGTCGCTCCAATGGCAGGCTCAGGAGTCTACCACTGGGTGGGAGCTAACCAAACATATATCCGAATTCTCCTGCTTAATTGGAATGTATGTTAATTATTATCATGTATTATACCACAACATTGTTGAGTACTAGCTTCTGATTGGCTCATTTCTAGTGTGCATATTTTCTCTGTAATACATGGCAATAACCGGCCGTGTTGTCAAACGTTCATATGTTTGGCTGCCTTTGAAATCAAAAATCTAATTGAAAACATAATTGGCATTGTTCAATATTCGATTTTCAAAAATATCAAGCTAACATTTCGGAGGACTGATGGTTTGATCAGCTAAGCTAGCATGTCTGCTTGTTCAGTTACCAATGCAACTACAACAGCTATCTAGTAAACTCTCTCGCTGCTTCAGTTGATGTTGAACACGGTTACATTGGCAAAATAACACATTTCCAGCTGCAAATGCGGTCAATTATAGCCGTGGTATAAGAGAGATAACCGACAGGGGGCTTCATGCGTTCTCTGAAAATAATGCAATAATGGTGCCACTCCACTGTGCGCTGTGGCACATACCTTTCACACCGTTCATTATTGTCCAGAGAACGCATAGCCCCTCGTTGCTTATCCCTCACATGGTCGTCAGCAGTTGTTGACGTTGGTGTCATTAATATGACCTTTGAGTTGTTTAGCAGACAGTCTTATCCAGAGTGACTAGGGTTGAGTGCCTCGCTCAACGCCTAGTAAGCTCGGGATTTGAACCAGCAAACTTTCGGTTACTGGCCCAACACTAGCCCTTGTTCTATCCTAAAGCCTCTTGCACTGCCACGTCAACTCATTTGTCAATGAAGCTTTGGCAAACTAACTTTGCTCACTTACACCACGCCAGT
Organism: Oncorhynchus gorbuscha; assembly: GCF_021184085.1. Taxonomy (NCBI): domain Eukaryota; kingdom Metazoa; phylum Chordata; class Actinopteri; order Salmoniformes; family Salmonidae; genus Oncorhynchus; species Oncorhynchus gorbuscha. The sequence continues at coordinate 79,519,545 of NC_060173.1, forward strand.
GTTAGATGATGCTCATGCAATAACTACGACTACTTTTAACATGCGTTAAGTGGGTTTGAAAGAGTAGTTCAGTAAATGTTGAACAATAATGTTTCGTCCTCATCAACGTGTTTAAACAGAGCCAATGAAGCCTGTATTGTCTGATTGTGTTGAACTGCTTTCCACTCAGTATGTATGAAGATGAGTCTCTCTCACAAACAAACACACCCACGCACGCACGCACACACACTGTGCTCCTTCACAGGGAAAGCATCAAGCATGCCTCTAATGGAAATGAACTGCAGAGGGGAAGGAATGAGGTTTGTTTTTTCCCTCTCCGTCATGCTCGAGGAGGACGGAGGTGTGTGAGGAGCTAATGTGTTTGTGTGTGTGTGTGTGTGTGTATGTGCGCATGTTAACGTGTGTGTGTTTCCGTATGCATATGGTGGAACTAAATATAACTTTGCACAGCAAAAACCATATCCCCAATGTTTATTTTCATGACATTTACCATATGCACTTTCAGGCTTAAAGGCCCAGTGCAGTCAAAAATGCGATCCCCTGTGGTTTAAAATATATATATATATATTTCCACACTATAAGGTGTAGGAGATGTTTGAAAAGCACCTGAAATTTCAATCTGTTTTGTTAGGAGGGAGTTTTGGCATAGCTGGTGACATCATCAGGCGATAAATTAGTTAATCGACCAATAAGAAAGAGAGTTCCAAAACTCACCAAAACTCTGTAACAATAACATTAATTGTTACAGAGAAATGTATCAGGGATCAAGGTAAGACCCAGATGCAGACTGTCGAATTAACACAGTTTATTTTAGCAACGGTGGCAGGCAACGACTAGTCTAGGCAGGCAGGGGTCGAGAATCCAGAGTATAGGGGAACAGACACAGGACGGCAGGCGGGCTCAGAGACAGGCACAGTAGTCGGGCAGGCGGGCTCAGAGACAGGACAGGCAAGGGTCAAAACCAGGGGGGGCAAGAAAAAGAGAGACTGGGGAAAAGCAGGAGCTGAAAAACAGTGGTTGACTTGACAAACAAGATGAACTGGCAATGGACAAACAGAGAACACAGGTATAAATACACAGGGGATAATGGGGAAGATGGGCGACACCTGGAGGGGGGTGGAGACAATCACAAGGACAGGTGAAACAGATCAGGGCGTGACAGAAATGATTTAATATTAAGATTAAAGCGACTGCTGTGGACCTTTTAAATTGAGGTGGAGGATGTTATTATTCAGATTTTCAGCTCAACACACACACACACGCTAAGACACACATCACTTATTTAAAGTGGAGCTTTTCTGAGCAGGACTCTTTTTCCTAAAAGCCCGTACCAAAACACTCATTATATGATGTGTGTATCTCCCCGCCCTCCTGAGTATTGGCTGAGCAGTGAGGCACTTGTGATCCAAAATGAATTTGCTTTTCCATTATCAGAAGTGGGAGACACGGCAAGTACACTGCATCCATCTCGATAGAGCTGCATTGCTGGCAGGAAGAGGATGTATCGGACACATAAACATCACACTAGCATGCTGGCTGATTCCCCCAATGGGTTGCAAAGACAATATACCCAATTCATTCTGGCTCCTTGGAAGCAATCAATCACTCAACTATTATCTCTCTCTCTCTCTCTCTCTCTCTCTCTCTCTCTCTCTCTCTCTCTCTCTCTCTCTCTCTCTCTCTCTCTCTCTCTCCCCCTCCCCAATAAGGGCTAATTTAAAGTAAGTGCCAGCTGTCCTTTATTCACAGCTCCCAGGATGGGGCCAGAACCCCCTACTACCCATAATGCTCTAGTCTGGGTCTTTTCCTACGAGGCTTTAGATGTAGTGTCTGTGTAATAAAACCAGGGAAAGAAAAGCACAGCCTCAAATCAAAGAAGAAAGCGGGAAGCCTGATGGGAACATAGCTTTGTTAGGAAGACACAGGGGCTCCTACCTCACTCCTCATTGTATTTCACAAGACAAAAATGTCCAGCGTGTTGTGTGAAAAAGGAACACAAAAGGACAAAGACTTGGCAAAGAGGAAAAGATAAAAAGACGGATCAGCTATTCAAATATGAGTCATATTGATGTCAGATTGTTATCTCAGGACGTTTACTGTTCTGTATATAGCTCCTTGTGCGAGCATTCAGTCTCTGATTTCCTATACCTTTGAATGACTGCAGTAATGGCTCGTGTGTTTCCTTAATGAGCCCATTATTTTCTAATTAGGCCTGAGTTTATCAGTCTAATGCAATCTCACTGGTTAACGCCTGCCGGTTTTGGCAGCAGCCTAAATTGAGACAGAAATCCCTGAGGGGCGGAACCCAAGCACACGTCTGATAACAAGAGACACATGCTACGTTTCCTCCCTCCTCTCTTCTTCCCACCACCTCCTCCTTCCTCCACGTCCTCTTGCATGTCAGTCTTTTCACTAGTCAATCTAGTGAGGCACAAGAGGAGTAAAGCCTGACACCTAACAGGAAATGAGTGGAGAAGAACACATGGTTACCGCAGCACATAAAAAAAACATTTTGGTATCTTGTCTGTTGCAGTTGCTGTGCAGAGATACACATAAAAATACTTGCACACAACAGAAGCGCTGTGTGTGTGTGTGTGTGTGTGTGTGTGTGTGTGTGTGTGTGTGTGTGTGTGTGTGTGTGTGTGTGTGTGTGTGTGTGTGTGTGTGTGTGTGTGTGTGTGTGTGTGTGTGTGTGTGTGTGTGTGTGTGTGTGTGTGTGTGTGTGTGTGTGTGTGTGTGTGTGTGTGTGTGTGTGTGTGTGTGTGTGTGTGTGTGTGTGTGTGTGTGTGTGTGTGTGTGTGTGTGTGTGTGTGTGTGTCATGATTGTACTCAACTTGGTTGGCTGGTTGGCTGGCTGGGGGACCAGAGGCTGTTGGGAAATTAGTTTGTCACCACCAACCAGGCTTTTCTCCAGAGAGAGAGATAAAGAGGAGAGAGTCGTTGGGAGAATCTCAATTTGCATACACCTCGCGTCCTCTCTCCTAACCTCCTTCTCAAAACCCATTGGATCAGAAATCCAGAGATCGCTCCCTTCTGACCTTCTTCTCTAATGGGTTTTGAGAAGGAAACGAGGAGAGAGGGGCCAAGGAGTATGCAATTGGGATTCTGCGTCGAACAGATCGAGGACTGTCGTTACTGCAGGGCCAGCAAATATTGACACAGGAGCGCCTAGTGCCAAAGCCCTGAGCCTCGTTCACCCAGCTCTGTTTCCTCCACATTTCATGTTGATGTTAATGCAAATTACCATCTATCCTCATCAGCTATAATACTATAGGCCAATCCGTGAATAGAGATCATGTGGAGTAAAGCACTTGCCAAATTTCTCTCCGCTTAGTTGCTGTCAAAATATCTCATACAGATGTGTAAGTGGTATGAATACTTGGTAGAACTGCAGAATAGATTCCAGCTACCCTCTGAATGTACACATAGTCCTGTATTGGTGTGTATTCAGTAACAAATAGATATTCTACTGAAAATATTACATAAATACAAAATGTCCATTATGCCTGACTGAAGCTAAGGAACAGCATATACAGTAGCAGTCAATAGTTAGGACACACCCACTCATTGAAGGGTGTTTCTTTATTTTGACTCTTTTCTACATTGTAGAATAATAGTGAAGACATCAACACTATGAAACAACACATATGGAATCATGTAGTAACCCCCCCAAAAAGTTAAACAAATCAAAATACATTTTATATTTTGCATTCTTCAAAGTAGCCACCCTTTGCCTTGATGACAGCTTTGCACACTCTTGGCATTCTCTCAATCAGCTTCACCTGGAATAATTTTCCAACGGTCTTGAAGGAGTACCCACATATGCTGAGCACTTGCTGGCTGCTTTTCCTTCACTCTGCGGTCCAACTCATCCCAAACCATCTCAATTGGGTTGAGGTCAGGTGATTGTGGAGGCCAGGTTATCTGATGCAAAACTCCATCACTCTCCTTCTTGGTCAAATATCCCTTACACAGCCTGGAGGTGTGTTGGGTCATTGTCCTGTTGAAAAACAGATGATAGTCCCACTAAGCGCAAACCAATTGTACTGACACATCGCTGCAGAATGCTATGGTAGCCATGCTGGGTAAGTGAGCCTTGAATTACAAATAAATCAGTGTCACCAGCAAGGCACCCCCACACCATCACACCTCCTCCTCCATCCTCCATTCACTTACTATGTGTCTCACAAAGACACGGTGGTTGGAACCAACAATCTCAAATTTGGACTCATCAGACAAAATAATAGATTTCCACCAGTCGAATGTCCATTGCTCGTGTTTCTTAGCCCAAGCAAGTCTCTTCTTCTTTTTGGTGTCCTTTAGTAGTGGTTTCTTTGCAGCAATTCGACTATGAAGGCCTGACTCACTTAGTCTTCTCTGAGCAGTTAGTGTTGAGATGTGTCTATTGCTTTAAGCATTTACTTGGGCTGCAATCTGTGGTGCAGTTAACTCTAATGAACTTATCCTCTGCAGCAGAGGTAACTCTGGGTCTTCCTTTCCTGTGGCGGTCCTCATGAGAGCAAGTTTCATCATACTTTCATCAAAGTTCTTGAAATGTTCCATATTGACTGACCTTTGTGTCTTAAAGTAATGATTTGTCATTTCTCTTTGCTTATTTGAGCTGTTCTTGCCATAATATGGACTTGGTCTTTTACTAAATACGGCTATCTTCTGTATACCACCCATACCTTGTCACAACTGATCTGATTGGCTCAAACACATTAAGAAGGAAATAGATTATACAAATTAATTTTTAACAAGGCACACCTGTTAAAACCTCTCTGGAATATGTGGGCTAGCGTCCCACCTGGCCAAGGGAAAATGCAGAGCGCCAAATTCAAAAAATTACTTTAAAAATCTAACTTTCATTAAATCACACATGCAAGATAGCAAATTAAAGCTACACTTGTGAATCCAGCCAACATGTCAGATTTCAGAAAGGCTTTTCGGCGAAAGCAAACAATGCTCTTGTCTGAGGGTAGCACCATAGTAAACAAAGAGAGATATTTCAACCCTGCAGGCGCGACACAAAACACAGAAATAAAAATATAATTCATGCCTTACCTTTGACGAGCTTCTTGAGAGGATGCCAAGAGTGTGCAAAGCTGTCATCAAGGCAAAAGGTGGTTACTTTGAAGAATCTCAAATATAAAATAGATTTTGATCTGTTTAACACTTTTTTTTGGCTACTACATGATTCCATTCATTATTGTTATTTCATAGTTTTGATGTCTTTTCTACTATTATAAAATGTTGAAAATAGTACAAATTAAGAAAAACCCTTGAATGCGTAGGTGTGTCCAAACGTTTGACTGGTACTGTACACCTGTGCAGGTTTTTCTTTCTGTACTTTCTGCACTGTGTCATCATGCCCTATCTATTTCAGGTGTGTCACGTCGGCCTTTTAATTTTGTCATCACAGAACATGCCCACCCCCACTCACACACATACCACAAAGAGAGGGAAAATGACTAATGCAACCTACAGCATTTTATAATTGTCTCTTTTGTCTGGTGTCTTTCAGGAGCAATACGTTTCTAATCCTGCTCTAAAGAAATGATTCACACCCTCAGCAGGCTGAGGAACAGAAAATACCCTAATCCTTTGTGAGCCCTGAAGAAATAATGATTTTCATTATCTTTTCCTATTCATTGTCAGACAAAGCGTGCTCATCTGAAAAAACAAGCATAAAAAAACATAATGGTCATTTCACCTGAGCTCTCATGGTTGGATATTCTCTGGGGGAATCTCAATCGCATACGCCTTGCGTCCTCTCTTCTATCTCCTCGCCTCCTTCTCAAAGCCCATTGAATGAGAAACCCAAAAGTCCCTCCCATCTGACCTTCTCCTCCAAAGGGTTCTGAGAAGGAGGCGAGGAGAGAGGATTATGTCATTGAGATTCTCCCATTGTGTATACTCTGTGACAAGAGAATTGTGGGTATTGGTTGAATAATTAATGTCTCAGTGTAGACGGTCGAGGCCCTTTTCAGACGGGGTGGAATCTTCTCGACAGGATGTAGATATTTCCCCTTCTGGTAGCTCCTCGTCATCCCATCCCGCCGTTACCATGCCAACCAAGAAAAGCCAACCTAAACCTGCCGGCCCTGTGCGGCTTCTACAAAGGCTTGTAGCGTATGTATGTATGTGTGTGTGTGTGTGAATGAGCATGAACATGCGTGTGTGGGCAAGCTGGCAGAGTGATGAGTCGGCGAAAAGGAGGACACTCGGACAGATTGGTGTGGTGACCTCTCCCTCAGGGGAGCCACGTTTTTACCATGAGATCCAAACCCAACACAGACACATCTAGGGGTGTTAAAACGGTTGGAAATGATCTGCAGAGAGAGAACCTGGGCGCTTTCCTTTGAGCGTCAGTCTGGTGTACTCCCGCAGAACCTCTTTCAAGGATTATCATGAACGAATTCAGGTTCGGAGAACTTTAGTTTCCTCAATGAGGCAATTCATTTTGCAGCAACACAACACCTATATGGTGAAATCAAACAAACAACAACCGATAGCAATGGGTATTTAAAAGTGTAGGAGGCTGAGGAAGTGCAATTTCATAAAAATGTGAAAGGGGTATAGAGATGTGAAGCTTAAAAGAATCAGCAGAAATAACACGTACTAATGTCTTTGTGATGAATTGAGAACATGTGTTTTTGTAATGGCTTATAATAGATGAGCTCACCAGCCGACAACAACAAACCCACTGGGTTCTGGCGTTGCCATGGCTCCCTGGGACCTGCCAGAGCATAAGGTGTCTGTGTGTTTCCCGACAGCGGTGGTAATTTGTGGCCAGTCTCCTCTGATTGGGTTTGCCTGCCTCTCTTTGTCTGAAGTCGGCAGCTGTAAGGCTGTGATTCTGCCCAGGCTAGCGTAGCGTGGTGATAGCCGTGGTCAGGCCAGTCCAGGTCTCTCTCTGTCTGAAGTCGGCAGCTGTAAGGCTGTGATTCTGCCCAGGCTAGCGTAGCGTGGTGATAGCCGGGGTCAGGCCAGTCCAGGTCTCTCTCTGTCTGTCTGGCTGTTGTGTGAAGTGTTTACATTGCACTGTTTTAATGAAATGTTGCCGCTCCAGACGCTGAACCCTGAGTAGCCAATGAAGCAACTCTACGCAGTTCATACCCTGTAAAGCTGTAAGGACTCCGAGTCCCTTCGTTCTCTTAAGTCAATTCAACACAACCTTTACTTTGCAATATCAACATGGTGAAAGCGCATTTCAATCTCACTTTCCTTCACCGAGACCGCGGTTTATGAACCAATAATTTGTCCGACAAAAGAATACAACCATGAACCTAATGTGATTTATCGTCTTTATTCTACTCTATTCTATTCAAAGAGACACTGACCAGGTTGCTGGCGATATGCTGTCCAGCGATTTTCAGGCCTTCATTGTAAATATAAATTTGTTCTTAAATCGATCTGCCTGGTAAAATAAAATATCTTAAACCATGCCAGAGATGTCATTGCCTCTACTCAGGAACGACCACCATCCAGGGCACTGTTGTTGCCAAGAAACAAAAGATCAGGGTTCAAGAGGACATAAACATTTTAACTGGAGTATGCTGGCACAGTCAACTGCCACTGTGCATTGTATAAGTAAGTAAGTAAGTAGCCTTCCACTGGCCTTGGCTTGTGTGAGCCGGAACGCCTCATAAGAGTAAGAGCCTATCTCCTGTTTCTGTAGTGTGAGGCAGATTCATGTACGAGTACACCGCCTGGACAGGTCTCTAGTCTATCGCAGGGCTTGTGCATTGTATGGTGAGGTCTAATAGTGAACGTCTAGTCGATTTTGGTGCTGGGCGCTGAAGGCCACTGGTCACTAAGACATTATGCGGGTGCTCTGTGGGTCTGGAGCGTCTATCTCTTTGGTAACAGCAGATGCAGGAAGTAGATTCAGGTTAACTGGATGGCAGCCAGTCACACGCTCCCTTGACTATCATTCTGAAACATCTGCACTCATGCTCATAACCTGATAAGCCCTCTCTCTCTCCTCCTCTTGTTCACAGAGCAACTAAAGCACATCCAGGGCCCGTGGTCCATCTGAGTGACAGCCCGAAGGATGAAGGCAAGGTGAGTAGGTGGAACAATAATACATCAAAAACAGCTTGCCTCCTCTTTCTCTCCTCTAGCAGGAACTCTGGTACACAGGCTGCTACATGATGTTAGACGTGTTCTTTTAAGTACAGGACTATGACCCAAAATGGCTCCCGAACAAGTTGCTAACGCTCTCAGCATCACGGCTAGCCTTTGGGTCATTGCTTGCCCTCTAGTACTGGCTGTCCTCCTTGTCATCATCTTTCAGTGGGGACGGCCTGTGTGTGTGTGTGTGTGTGTGTGTGTGTGTGTGTGTGTGTGTGTGTGTGTGTGTGTGTGTGTGTGTGTGTGTGTGTGTGTGTGTGTGTGTGTGTGTGTGTGTGTGTGTGTGTGTGTGTGTGTGTGTGTGTGTGTGTGTGTGTTAGCCACGCAGAGGGGTTTGGGTCATGAAGCGGTCACGCCTGCTAAGATGATGGTCGGGGTTGTCGGGGTGGGTTGCCGGCAGCGCGGAGGCATTAGGGGGAATCGATTTGCCATGCAAGACCTGCTGGCACTCGATGTGCGTGGGCTGTTGGTGTGAAAAAAGTCTAAGATGCTGTCAGGAAAATAACAACACTTTAGCAAGAGAGAGAGAGAGAGAGAGAGAGAGAGAGAGAGAGAGAGAGAGAGAGAGAGGAGAGAGAGAGAGAAAACGAGGGAAAATGCAGAGGGAGAGAGCCAAACCACACGAACAACAACATTGGAGACTTTATGGAACAAAAAGCCTTCACTATCTCATCCTGCAATATCCAAGGCCGGAAATACAGACATTGTCATCCTACAAGAAACTGGTTGCCCTCTAGGTTACAGAGAGCTGGTAGTCCCATCCACCAAACTACCAGGTGTGAAACAGGGAAGGGACCCAGGGGGTATGCTAATTTGGTATAGAGTAGACCTAACTCACTCTATTAAATTAATCAAAACAGGAACATTTTACATTTGGCTAGAAATTCAAAAGGAAATTATCTTTAACAGAGAAAAATGTCCCCCTGAGTGCTACCTATATCCCCCCCACTAGAATCCCTAGACTTTAATGAAGACAGCTTCTCCATCCTGGAGGGGAATATCAATCATTTTCAGGCCCAGGGACATGTACTAGTCTGTGGTGATCTAAATGCCAGAACTGGACAGGAACCTGACACTCTCAGCACACAGGGGGACAAACACCTGCCTGGAGGTGACAGCATTCCCTCCCACATATGCCCCCCTAGGCACAACTACGACAACATAACCAACAAAAACGGGTAACAACTCCTGCAGCTCTGTCGCACGCTGGGTATGTACATAGTCAAAGGTAGTTTTCAAGGGAAGTCCTATGGTAGGCACACCTATAGCTCATCTCTTGACAGGAGTACTGTAGACTACTTTATCACTGACCTCAACCCAGAGTCTCTCAGAGCATTCACAGTCAGCCCACTCACACCCCTATCAGATCACAGCAAAATTGCAATCTACTTGAACAGAGCAATACTCAGTCATGAGGCATCAAAGCCAAAGGAACTGAGTAATATTAAGAAATGCTATAGGTGGAAGGAATGTAGTGTGGAAACCTAACAAAAAATGATGAACTATTAGGCAACAACAAATTCTATCCCTTTTAGAATACTTCCTGGACAAACGTTCCACTGTAATAGTGAAGGTGTAAACTTGGTAGTAGAAAACCTAAACAGTATATTTGACTTCTCAGCTTCCCTATCAAATCTAAAAATTTCAAGCAGAAATTCGAAGAAAATCATTATCATTAACAGCAGACCCGTTCTGGAAATACAATTTAAAATATACTTTTTACCAAATTACCGTACGACAGACCACGTGTTCACCCTGCACACCCTAATTGACAAACAAACAAACCAAAGCAAAGGCAAAGTCTTCTCATGCGTTTGTTTGTTTTCAAAAAAGCCTTTGACTCAATTTGGCATGAGGGTCTGCTATACAAATTGATGTAAAGTAGTGTTGGGGGAAAAATGTACAACATTATAAAATTCATGTACACAAACAAAAAAGTGTGCGGTTAAAATGGGCAAAAAACACACAATCATTTCTTTCCACAGGACCGTGGGGTGAGACAGGAATACAGCTTAAACGCCACCCTCTTTAACATATCTATCAACGAATTGGCGATAGCACTAGAACAGTCTGCAGCACCTGGCCTCACCCAACTACAATCTGAAGTCAAATGTCTACTGTTTGCTGATGATCTAGTGCTTCTGTCACACACTAAGGAGGGCCTACTGCAGCACCTAGATCTTCTGCACAGATTATGTCAGACCTGGGCCCTGACAGTAAATCTCAGTAAGACAAACATAATGGTGTTTGGAAAAAGGTCCAGTTGCCAGGACCACAAACACAAATTTCATCTAGACACCGTTACCCTAGAGCACACAAAAAACTATACATACCTCAGCCCAAACATCAGCACCACAGGTAACTTCCACAGAGCTGTGAATGAGCTGAGAGACAGGGCAAGAAGGGCCTTTTATTCCATCAAAAGGAACAGAACATTTTGACATACCAATACTTGAATCAGTTAAAGAACCCATTGCCCTTTTATGGTTGTGAGTACTGGATTTCGCTCACCAACCAAGAGTTCACAAAATGGTAGCTCAGTTGGTAGAGCATGGCGCTTGTAACGCCAGGGTAGTGGGTTCGTTCCCCGGGACCACCCATACGTAGAATGTATGCACACATGACTGTAAGTCGCTTTGGATAAAAGCGTCTGCTAAATGGCATATATATATATATAAATTGAGACTCTGCACACAGAACTCTGCAAAAAATATCCTCTGTGTACAACGTAAAACACCAAATAATGCATGCAGAGCAGAATTAGGCTGATACCCGCTAATTATCAAAATCCAGAAAAGAGACGTTAAATTCTACAACCACCTAAAAGGAAGTGATTCCCAAACCTTCCATAACAAAGCCATCAACTACAGAAAGATGAACCTGGATAAGAGTCCCCTAAGCAAGCTGGTCCTGGGGCTCTGTTCAACAAACACAAACAGACCCCACAGAGCCCCAGGACAGCAACACAATTAGACCTAACCAAATCATGAGAAAAAATCTAATAAAATGACTTGACACATTGGAAAGAATTAACAAATAAACGGAGCAAACTAGAATTCTATTTGGCCCTAAACAGAGAGTACACAGTGGCAGCTTTGACTATGTACAGACTCAGTGAGAATAACCTTTCTATTGAGGAAGGCCGCTGTAGGCAGACCAGGCTCTCAGTAGAAGCCATGCTGCCCACAAAATGAGGTGGAAACTGAGCTGCACTTCCTAACCTCCTGACAAATGTATGACCATATTAGAAACATGTATTTTCCTCGTATTACACAGATCCACAAATCATTTGAAAACAAACCCAATTTCGATAAACTCCCATATCTACTGGGTGAAATACCACCGTGTGCCATCGCAGCAGCAAGATTTGTGACCTGTTGCCACAAGAAAAGGGCCACCAGTGAAGAACAAACACCATTGTAAATACAGCCCATATTTTAATATTTTATATTTTGTACTTTAACTATTAACTACTACTAGAAAAAATACAGAGAGAAGGAAAAATACAGAGAGAAGGAAAAATACAGAGAGAAGGAAAAAGACAGAGAGAAGGAAAAAGACAGAGAGAGAAGGAAAAAGACAGAGAGAGAAGGAAAAAGACAGAGAGAAGGAAAAAGACAGAGAGAAGGAAAAAGACAGAAAGAAGGAAAAAGACAGAGAGAAGGAAAAAGACAGAGAGAAGGAAAAAGACAGAAAAAGAAGGAAAAAGACAGAGAGAGAAGGAAAAAGACAGAGAGAAGGAAAAAGACAGAGAAGGAAAAAGACAGAGAGAAGGAAAAAGACAGAGAGAGAAGGAAAAAGACAGAGAGAAGGAAAAAGACAGAGAGAGAAGGAAAAAGACAGAGAGAGAAGGAAAAAGACAGAGAGAAGGAAAAAGACAGAAAGAAGGAAAAAGACAGAGAGAAGGAAAAAGACAGAGAAGGAAAAAGACAGAGAGAAGGAAAAAGACAGAGAGAGAAGGAAAAAGACAGAGAGAGAAGGAAAAAGACAGGGAAGGAAAAAGACAGAGAGAGAAGGAAAAAGACAGAGAGAAGGAAAAAGACAGAGAGAGAAGGAAAAAGACAGAAAGAAGGAAAAAGACAGAGAGAGAAGGAAAAAGACAGAGAGAAGGAAAAAGACAGAGAGAAGGAAAAAGACAGAGAGAGAAGGAAAAAGACAGAAAGAAGGAAAAAGACAGAGAGAGAAGGAAAAAGACAGAGAGAAGGAAAAAGACAGAGGGAAGGAAAAAGACAGAGAGAAGGAAAAAGACAGAGAGAAGGAAAAAGACAGAGAGAGAAGGAAAAAGACAGAGAGAGAAGGAAAAAGACAGAGAGAGAAGGAAAAAGACAGAGAGTGAAGGAAAAAGACAGAGAGAAGGAAAAAGACAGAGAGAAGGAAAAAGACAGAGAGAAGGAAAAAGACAGAGAGAGAAGGAAAAAGACAGAGAGAAGGAAAAAGACAGAGAGAGAAGGAAAAAGACGGAGAGAAGGAAAAAGACAGAGAGAAGGAAAAAGACAGAGAGAAGGAAAAAGACAGAGAGAAGGAAAAAGACAGAGAGAGAAGGAAAAAGACAGAGAGAAGGAAAAAGACAGAGAAAGAAGGAAAAAGACAGAGAGAAGGAAAAAGACAGAGAGAAGGAAAAAGACAGAGAGAAGGAAAAAGAGAGAGAGACCTTCTGTTTGTGAAGATGACTCATATGCGATATGAAGTATATTTCTTGCTTGGATTTATAGCCGAGAGCATATCAGACTCTTTCTGCCTCCCAAAGCACTTATAAATGTGTGCATTCTGCCACCGAGAGGTTTGACTTTTCATTGTTTCTCTGAAGGTGTGTATGTCAGAGCCAGTTAATGTCATGAAGGCAGGTAAAGGGAGCAAGACATGGTAAAGGCAATAAGATGGGTGTGATAGAGGCAGTGGTAGTGATGGTATACAGTTCAGGTCGGAAGTTTACATACACCTTCGCCAAATACATTTAAACTCCGTTTTTCACAATTCCTGACATTTAATCAGAGTAAGAATTCCCAGTCTTAGGTCAGTTAGGATCACCACTTTATTCTAAGAATGTGAAATGTCAGAATAATAGTAGAGAGAATGATTTATTTCAGCTTTTATTTCTTTCATCATATTCCCAGTGGGTCAGAAGTTCACATACACTCAATTAGTATTTGGTAGCATTGCCTTTAAATAGTTTAACTTGGGTCAAACGTTTCGGGTAGCCTTTCACAAGCTTCCCACAATAAGTTGGGTGAATTTAGGCCCATTCCTCTGGTGTAACTGAGCTGGTAACTGAGCTGGTGTAACCGAGTCAGGTTTGTAGGCCTCCTTGTTCGCACAAGGTTTTTCAAGGTTTTTCAGTTCTTCCCACAAATCTTCTATAGGATTGAGGTCAGGGCTTTGTGACGGCCACTCCAATACCTTGACTTTGTTGTCATTAAGCCATGAAGCCATTTTGCCACAACTTTGGAAGTATGCTTGGGGTCATTGTCCATTTGGAAGACCCATTTGTGACCAAGCTTTAACTTCCTGACTGATGTCTTGAGATGTTGCTTTAATATATCCACGTAATTGTCCTACCTCACGATGCCATCGATTTTGTGAAATGCACCAGTCCCTCCTGCAGCAAAGCACCCCAACACATAATGATGCCACCCCCGTGCTTCACTGTTTCACTGTTGGGAAGGTGTTGTTCAGCTTGCAAGCCTCCCCCTTTTTCCTCCTAACATAATGATGGTCATTATGGCCAAACTGTTCTATTTTTGTTTCATCAGACCAGAGGACATTTCTCCAAAAAGTATGATCTTTGTCCCCATGTGCAGTTGTAAACTGTAGTCTGGCTTTTTTATGGCGGTTTTGGAGCAGTTGCTTCTTCCTTGCTGAGTGGCTTTTCAGGTTATGTCGATATAGAACTTGTTTTACTGTGGATAGAGATAATTTTGTACCTGTTTGCTCCAGCATCTTCACAAGATTCACTTTTGCTGTTGTTCTGGGATTGATCTGCACTTTTCGCACCAAAGTACGTTCATCTCTAGGAGACGGAACGTGTCTCCATCCTGATCGGTATGACATCTGTGTGGTCCCATGGTGTTTATACTTGCATACTATTATTTGTACAGATGACCGTGGAACCTTCAGGCGTTTGGAAATTGCTCCCAAAGATGAACCAGACTTGTGGAGGACTACACGTTTTTTTCTGAGGTCTTGGCTGATTTATTTTGATTTTCACATGATGTCAAACAAAGAGGCACTGAGTTTGAAGGAAGGCCTTGAAATACATCCACAGGTACACCTCCAATTGACTCAAATTGTGTCAATTAGCCTGTCAGAAGCTTCTAATGCCATGACATCATTTTCTGGAATTTTCCAAGCTGTTTAAAGGCACAGTCTGCTTAGTGTATGTAAACTTCTGACCCACTGGAATTATGATACAGTGAATTATAAGTGAAATAATCTGTCTGTGAAACAATTGTTGGAAAAAGTACATGCACAAAGTAGATGTCCTAACTATAGTTTGTTAACAAGAGATTTGTGGAGAGGTTGAAAAATGAGTTTTAATGAATCCTAAGTATGTTAACTTCCGACTTCAACTGTATGTTGCCTACCCACAGTTCACTGGTGTCCCCTGTGAGACATTACATACATTTACATTTAAGTCATTTAGCAGACGCTCTTATCCAGAGCGACTTACAAATTGGTGCATTCACCTTATGACATCCAGTGGAACAGTCACTTTACAATAGTGCATCTAAATCTTAAAGGGGGGGTGAGAAGGATTACTTTATCCTATCCTAGGTATTCCTTAAAGAGGTGGGGTTTCAGGTGTCTCCGGAAGGTGGTGATTGACTCTGCTGTCCTGGCGTCGTGAGGGAGTTTGTTCCACCATTGGGGGGCCAGAGCAGCGAACAGTTTTGACTGGGCTGAGCGGGAACTGTACTTCCTCAGTGGTAGGGAGGCGAGCAGGCCAGAGGTGGATGAACGCAGTGCCCTTGTTTGGGTGTAGGGCCTGATCAGAGCCTGGAGGTACTGAGGTGCCGTTCCCCTCACAGCTCCGTAGGCAAGCACCATGGTCTTGTCGCGGATGCGAGCTTCAACTGGAAGCCAGTGGAGAGAGCGGAGGAGCGGGGTGACGTGAGAGAACTTGGGAAGGTTGAACACCAGACGGGCTGCGGCGTTCTGGATGAGTTGTAGGGGTTTAATGGCACAGGCAGGGAGCCCAGCCAACAGCGAGTTGCAGTAATCCAGACGGGAGATGACAAGTGCCTGGATTAGGACCTGCGCCGCTTCCTGTGTGAGGCAGGGTCGTACTCTGCGGATGTTGTAGAGCATGAACCTACAGGAACGGGCCACCGCCTTGATGTTAGTTGAGAACGACAGGGTGTTGTCCAGGTGGAGGTAACCTTTTTCAGCAGTATCACACTACATTCTGGAGCAAATCAAGGTGATGTATGTGCTGAGATAGAAAGAATGGCCGTTTTGGCGCAGGGTTATGTGGTAGGAATTGAGGCAGGTATGCATGTGAACGCGGGCGTGTGTGTGTGTGCGTGCGTGCATGCGTGCGTGCGTGTGGCCCATGAGTGGCAGAGTGAAGACGGGCTGTTTTCCACCCCACCTGCTCTCCATTCCACAGTGTGTGATCTGTGCTTTCACAGTGTCTCCGCTCCTCCCTACAGGGACCTGTCTCCTCCTCCCCTCCCCAGAGGATCCCCTCCTTTAAATACTCCTCTCTTCCAGGCTGCGCCACCTCTTCTGCTCTGTCTGTCTCACTGTGTGACACTGCCATTACCCTCCGCGCCACTCTCTTTAGGTGTACTTAGTGGGGTGTGTGTGCATCTTTGTGCATCCTACTTTTTTACTCTGGTTGCGTGTATTCGTCATTCCGTGCGTGGGTCTGTGTTGTCTATCTCTCTCTCATCCTGGGGGTGTGTATATTTTCATCTCTGTGGGTGTGTAAGTAGACTACTGTATTTTCTCTGCAGGGGTAATAATACATACTATTTACAACGTACTGCTTAGTAAAAATGCAGTAAGCAAAGAATATCGGCACACTCGGTTCATCCTTCTGAGCCTCGTCTAAGCCGCAAATGGCGTTGATTCCCGCCGTTCCTTCATTTCGGCGTGGCGTGTCCCCTCGGCTAATTATCAGCTGTCTTCAGACCGACGTGGGCCTGGAAAGATGATTTTCCTCCTCAGTAGTATGCCGTGAATTCTCCTGTATCAAAAGCCAAAGTGAATATGACATCTTGTTTATTAAGTTATTATAACATTTTATTTTTTCACCCAAAATAGCTAATATGTTGAACGCTAGTACGGGTATTTGGACACGACCAGCATCCCTGGGAACCTCGTGCTGTTTCTCATTCATCAAAAACTGCAGAGCCAGTGGATTTGAGATTTTTCGCTGACAAAGGCCACTCTTCTTCTCCCCCTCTCTCTCTCTCTCTCTATATATATATATGCCCCATATCCCATCCTCTCCTAAACCCTTCAGACGTCTCCCAGTCCTCCTCCCTAAAAAGTCAATCCTCTATAAATCACACACAGGGATAAGAGCTAGCTGGAGAGAGACAGGCAGAGGGAGCAGATTGGTTGTGTGCTGAGTGGAACACTCATGGTGAAGATCATCCCTTCCAATCCTTCTAATCACATCTCCCACAGGGAGAGAACCACGGCCACTGGAGCTACAAGCCAGGGGCCACTACGTCTGGAAAGGGAGAGAGAGGAAAAAGTTTCTGTTTACTGAGACAAGCTCAAGTCTATAAGACTCTTATTTCAATGTTCAATGATTTGATCCTGTATTTCCTCCTCTGTCGCTCTACTGTCTTCCCTCTCTCGAATTCTCTCCCTGTTCTTTATCCTCCTCCCTCTATTTGTCTCCCCTCCCTCTACCTGTCTCCCCTCCGTCTACCTGTCTTCCCTCCCTTTATTTGTTTCCCCTCCCTCTACCTGTCTTCCCTCCCTCTACCTGTCTTCCCTCCCTCTATTTGTTTCCCCTCCCTCTACCTGTCTTCCCTCCCTCTACCTGTCTTACCTCCCTCTATTTGTCTCCCCTCCGTCTACCTGTCTTCCCTCCCTCTATTTGTTTCCCCTCCCTCTACCTGTCTTCCCTCCCTCTACCTGTCTTCCCTCCCTCTACCTGTCTTCCCTCCCTCTATTTGTCTCCCCTCCGTCTACCTGTCTTCCCTCCCTCTATTTGTCTCCCCTCCCTCTATTTGTCTCCCCTCCCTCTATTTGTCTCCCTCCCTCTACCTGTCTTCCCTCCCTCTATTTGTCTCCCCTCCCTCTATTTGTCTCCCCTCCCTCTATTTGTCTTCCCTCCCTCTATTTGTTTCCCCTCCCTCTATTTGTCTCCCCTCCCTCTACCTGTCTTCCCTCCCTCTATTTGTCTTCCCTCCCTCTATTTGTCTCCCCCCGTCTACCTGTCTCCCCTCCGTCTACCTGTCTTCCCTCCCTCTATTTGTCTTCCCTCCCTCTATTTGTCTCCCCTCCATCTACCTGTCTTCCCTCCCTCTATTTGTCTCCCCTCTGTCTACCTGTCTTCCCTCCCTCTATTTGTCTCCCCTCCGTCTACCTGTCTTACCTCCCTCTACCTGTCTCCCCTCCCTCTACCTGTCTTCCCCCTCTACCTGTCTCCCCTCCCTCTACCTGTCTTCCCCCTCTACCTGTCTTCCCCCTCTACCTGTCTTCCCCCTCTACCTGTCTTCCCCTCTACCTGTCTTCCCCCTCTACCTGTCTCCCCTCCCTCTACCTGTCTTCCCCCTCTACATGTCTCCCCTCCCTCTACCTGTCTCCCCTCCCTCTACCTGTCTTCCCCCTCTACATGTCTCCCCTCCCTCTACATTTCTCCCCTCCCTCTACCTGTCTTCCCCCTCTACCTGTCTTCCCTCCCTCTAACTGTCTTCCCCCTCTACCTGTCTTCCCCTCTACTTTCTCTCCACCCTCTACCTGTCTTCCCCCTCTACCTGTCTTCCCCCTCTACCTGTCTCCCCTCCCTCTACCTGTCTTCCCCCTCTACCTGTCTCTCCTCCCTCTACCTGTCTTCCCCCTCTACCTGTCTTCCCCCTCTACCTGTCTTCCCCCTCTACCTGTCTTCCCCCTCTACCTGTCTCCCCTCCCTCTACCTGTCTTCCCCCTCTACCTGTCTTCCCCCTCTACCTGTCTTCCCCCTCTACCTGTCTCCCCTCCCTCTACCTGACTTCCCCCTCTACCTGTCTTCCCCCTCTACCTGTCTTCCCCCTCTACCTGTCTTCCCCCTCTACCTGTCTTCCCCCTCTACCTTTCTTCCCCCTCTACCTGTCTCCCCTCCCTCTACCTGTCTTCCCCCTCTACCTTTCTCTCCCCCTCTACCTGTCTTCCCCCTCTACCTGTCTTCCCCCTCTACCTGTCTTCCCCCTTTACCTGTCTTCCCCCTCTACCTTTCTCTCCACCCTCTACCTTTCTCCCCTCCCTCTACCTGTCTTCCCCCTCTACCTGTCTTCCCCCTCTACCTGTCTTCCACCTCTACCTTTCTCTCCACCCTCTACCTTTCTCCCCTCCCTCTACTTGTCTTCCCCCTCTACCTGTCTTCCCCCTCTACCTGTCTTCCCCCTCTACCTGTCTTCCCCTACCTGTCTTCCCCCTCTACCTGTCTTCCCCCTCTACCTGTCTTCCCCCCTCTACCTCCTCCACAGTTGCTGATAGGGTTTGAGAGTGGAACAGTAGTCCAATGGGACCTCCGATCCAAGAAGGTTGACTTCAGAATCTACTACGATGAGGCGAGTAATATCTTTCATTCTCTCTCTCTATCTCTCCCTCCCACTAGCAGACAGCTGAACAAGTGATTTCACCCACATGGACTGTCTGATGTAAGGTTTACAAAGACCGTGTGGGAGCTTCTTTTACATGGATGCTTTCTTAGGGTTCATTAAGACTCCCGTAAAAGTGTGTTTACGTAAGGTCACACAATCAGGGATGATGTAAGGGCCCTATCTTATGAATCATTGACAGTGTACATGATTTGTAACCTATATGCCCCTACTCGCCCTTCAGGCATCAGTTAAACCTCTACCTTCCTCCCCTTATTTCTAAAGAGGTGTCATTAGGTCTGTCAGTGTTAATTACCCAGTGTGATGCATGATGGAGGCCCGTCTCCGGTCCCTCCACGTTGCTAGGGCCTCACCATCGTAGACCATTTAGAACATGACAAGGGGAGAGGCATCGCCATGGCAGCCTAGACAAAAGCAGAGCGCGTAGGACAAAAGGAGCTCTCACTCTGCCGTGATTCATTAAAGGAAGGCTCTTTGTGTGACGCTCCCGATGCGAGCCCGGGAGAAGAGAGGAACGGGAGGATAAATAGCAGCGCTCCATATATCACACAGCGCTCCAGATATCACACAGCTCTCCGCTCGGAGCCCGATGCTCGTCACAGAAGAGGCCGATGCATTGAACACTCCCTCTTTTATATATATATATATATATATGTACCGTATATCTATCACTCACTCTCCGGGAATAAAAAGCAAACCCCATTACAAAATCTGGTAGAGGAGCTCTCTGCTGAAACCTATAGTTTTTCATTAGTGCAGTTCGATTAACTGGCTCATGAATTCTCCCAAGTCATTTCTGTCTCCTTTAATATCACAGGCAAGCAACATCTACACCTGTCAATTTCCTTTCTTTCTCCTCCCGTTGATGTCCTGGAGCTCTCCGGTTCTGTGCGTAGTTTGTGCTACTGATCCCTCTCACGGGTTCTAATCAGTCCAGTTCTAGTCGTGTCCTCTCTCATTTACCACCAGGTTAGTTGAGGGACAGCACTCATTGGTTTTAGCTGCTAGGTTAACTGTGGTTGAAGGACTGCATTCCTATCCTCACATTGGTGTTGTTTCTTCCCCCCCAAAAATGATATATTACCTATTATCATTTTACTGACTATTCCCTAGGAAAAGTGATTCATTACACTACTTGTTATATTACTTTTTGCGTTACAACCCAAAATGTTGCGTGTCCTCACTCAACGTCAACTGTCACTGGCATTTTGTCTGTCTGTCTGAAAAGAGGTGGATTATACCTTGGATAAGGGCAGCACTTCGTCTACTCCAAACCCAGCTATAGGCTTGTTCATCAGTTTCTGGGTTACAGCCTGTCCTCCTGAACGATCCAAATCGAGCCTTGGTTGTTTGGATGAGGTAGACCTACAGTCATTTTCAGCAGCGGTGGTCAGGTCTTGGGGGTCTTTTTTCAACGAGTTTTTTTGCAGATGCTTCAAGAGATTGGGAGTTGTGTTTATAGCAGTGGAGAGTTGTTTCTTGCATGGGCACAGTTTACATTGGACAGTTGTATCCTTAGCATTTTGTCCTACCAAGTCAAACCAATAGGAGTACTCCCAGCAGTAGTGCGTGCATACGTTAACAGGAACTTGGTGTATATATATATATATACTGTGAGGGAATAATATTTATTTGGATCAATAACTGTAATGGGAAGGGAATGATAATAGAAGTGATAGAAGTGACAACCTATTTCTTTGATCAGTAACTGTAATATCTGTCTCGCTCTCTCTCTGTTTCTCTTTCCACATTACCCTCTCTCCTTCCCTATACCCTTTACCTCTCTCTCTGTTTCTCCCTCCTTACACGTTACCCTCTCTCCTTCCCTATACCCTTTACCTCTCTCTCTGTTTCTCTTTCCACGTTACCCTCCCTCCTTCCCTATACCCTTTACCTCTCTCTCTGTTTCTCTTTCCACGTTACCCTCCCTCCTTCCCTATACCCTTTACCTCTCTCTCTGTTTCTCTTTCCACGTTACCCTCCCTCCTTCCCTATACCATTTACCTCTCTCTCTGTTTCTCCCTCCTTACACGTTACCCTCCCTCCTTCCATATACCCTTTACCTCTCTCTCTGTTTCTCTTTCCACGTTACCCTCCCTCCTTCCCTATACCATTTACCTCTCTCTCTGTTTCTCCCTCCTTACACGTTACCCTCCCTCCTTCCATATACCCTTTACCTCTCTCTCTGTTTCTCTTTCCACGTTACCCTCCCTCCTTCCCTATACCCTTTACCTCTCTCTCTGTTTCTCCCTCCTTCCACGTTACCCTCTCTCCTTCCCTATACCCTTTACCTCTCTCTCTGTTTCTCTTTCCACATTACACTCCCTCCTTCCCTATACCCTTTACCTCTCTCTCTGTTTCTCCCTCCTTCCACGTTACCCTCTCTCCTTCCCTATACCCTTTACCTCTCTCTCTGTTTCTCTTTCCACGTTACCCTCCCTCCTTCCCTATACCCTTTACCTCTCTCTGTTTCTCCCTCCTTCCACGTTACCCTCTCTCCTTCCCTATACCCTTTACCTTTCTCTCTGTTTCTCCCTCCTTCCACGTTACCCTCCCTCCTTCCCTATACCCTTTACCTCTCTCTCTGTTTATCTTTCCACGTTACCCTCTCTCCTTCCCTATACCCTTTACCTCTCTCTGTTTCTCCCTCCTTCCACGTTACCTTTCCTCATTCCCTATACCCTTTACCTCTCTCTCTGTTTCTCCTTCCACGTTACCCTCTCTCCTTCCCTATACCCTTTACCTCTCTCTCTGTTTCTCCCTCCTTCCATGTTACCCTTCCTCTCTCCTTCCCTATACCCTTTACCTCTCTCTCTGTGCCTCCCTCTTTCCACTTTACCCTCCCTCCTTTCCTATACCCTTTACCTCTCTCTCTGTTTCTTCCTCTTTCCACATTACCCTCTCTCCTTCCCTATACCCTTTACCTCTCTCTCTGTTTCTCTTTCCATGTTACCCTCCCTCCTTCCCTATACCCTTTACCTCTCTCTCTGTTTCTCTTTCCACGTTACCCTCCCTCCTTCCCTATACCATTTACCTCTCTCTCTGTTTCTCCCTCCTTCCACGTTACCCTCCCTCCTTCCGTATACCCTTTACCTCTCTCTCTGTTTCTCTTTCCACTTTACCCTCCCTCCTTTCCTATACCCTTTACCTCTCTCTCTGTTTCTTCCTCTTTCCACATTACCCTCTCTCCTTCCCTATACCCTTTACCTCTCTCTCTGTTTCTCTTTCCATGTTACCCTCCCTCCTTCCCTATACCCTTTACCTCTCTCTCTGTTTCTCTTTCCACGTTACCCTCCCTCCTTCCCTATACCATTTACCTCTCTCTCTGTTTCTCCCTCCTTCCACGTTACCCTCCCTCCTTCCGTATACCCTTTACCTCTCTCTCTGTTTCTCTTTCCACGTTACCCTCCCTCCTTCCCTATACCCTTTACCTCTCTCTCTGTTTCTCCCTCCTTCCACGTTACCCTCTCTCCTTCCCTATACCCTTTACCTCTCTCTCTGTTTCTCTTTCCACATTACACTCCCTCCTTCCCTATACCCTTTACCTCTCTCTCTGTTTCTCCCTCCTTCCACGTTACCCTCTCTCCTTCCCTATACCCTTTACCTCTCTCTCTGTTTCTCTTTCCACGTTACCCTCCCTCCTTCCCTATACCCTTTACCTCTCTCTTTGTTTCTCCCTCCTTCCACGTTACCCTCCCTCTCTCCTTCCCTATACCCTTTACCTCTCTCTGTGTCTCTCTCCTTCCCTATACCCTTTACCTCTCTCTCTGTGTCTCCCTCCTTCCCTATACCCTTTACCTCTATCTCTGTGTCTCCCTCCTTCCCTATACCCTTTACCTCTCTCTCTGTGTCTCTCTCCTTCCCTATACCCTTTACCTCTCTCCTTCCCTATACCCTTTACGTCCCTCCTTCCCTATACCCTTTACCTCTCTCCTTCCCTAACCCTTTACCTCTCTCCTTCCCTATACCCTTTACCTCCCTCCTTCCCTATACCCTTTACCTCCCTCCTTTCCTATACCCTTTACCTCCCTCCTTCCCTATACCCTTTACCTCTCTCCTTCCCTATACCCTTTACCTCTCTCCTTCCCTATACCCTTTACCTCCCTCCTTCCCTATACCCTTTACCTCCCTCCTTCCCTATACCCTTTACCTCCCTCCTTCCCTATACCCTTTACCTCTCTCCTTCCCTATACCCTTTACCTCTCTCCTTCCCTATACCCTTTACCTCTCTCCTTCCCTATACCCTTTACCTCCCTCCTTCCCTATACCCTTTACCTCTCTCCTTCCCTATACCCTTTACCTCCCTCCTTCCCTATACCCTTTACCTCCCTCCTTCCCTATACCCTTTACCTCTCTCCTTCCCTATACCCTTTACCTCTCTCCTTCCCTATACCCTTTACCTCTCTCCTTCCCTATACCCTTTACCTCTCTCCTTCCCTATACCCTTTACCTCCCTCCTTCCCTATACCCTTTACCTCCCTCCTTCCCTATACCCTTTACCTCTCTCCTTCCCTATAACCTTTACCTCCCTCCTTCCCTATACCCTTTACCTCCCTCCTTCCCTATACCCTTTACCTCTCTCCTTCCCTATACCCTTTACCTCTCTCCTACCCTATACCCTTTACCTCTCTCCTTCCCTATACCGTTTACCTCCCTCCTTCCCTATACCCTTTACCTCCCTCCTTCCCTATACCCTTTACCTCTCTCTGCAGGCTATCCATTCTGTGAGCTGGCATCACGAGGGGAAGCAGTTCATGTGCAGCCACTCAGATGGCAGCCTGACTATGTGGAACCTGAGAAACACAGCCAGGCCCATTCAGATCACATACCCTCACGGTGAGGCACATGCACACGCACACACACACACATAACCTCTGACACTACAGCCCTGACCCCAACGTGGTGACACAGCACATGCGGTGGTCATTGAGGGGACGTTTGCGATGTAGATGGATTTGCAGATCTAGACACGAGCGAAAACACATGGCATCAATTGATAGTGCTTTAAATCATGAACCTTTGCTGCCGGTAACGTCAAGACACGTTACAGTGACTTGGTGAGTCCGTAGATTTTCCAAGGTCCTGAGCGTACACTCCGCCACCCAGCAGATGAATAGGTGCCTCATCAGGTCAGATGTTCGCTGAATACTCTTTGAGGAGCTCTGATTGCAATGAGCAAGCTCTGCGTTTCTGCCACGGCCTTGGCTCTCTGACGCTGTGTCGGCGCGGTCTGTGTGTAGGCGGCACAGTTTGACCCTGTGACTTTCCTCATGAAAGACTCCACCAGACACTCAGGAAGGACACACCGTGTCTGTCTATCTGACTGCCTGTCACACTGGGGATGAATAATAGGGACGGAATAGAGGACCAAAGTTCTGTCTATCGGGACCATAGCTGTGTTAGTCTGATCGTCTTCATGGCTGTGGGTCGTTTGTGTATGATCGTGATGCCCGCCGTGGCCATGGGTGGTTGTCTCTGATGACCGCCGTGCCTGTGGGTGGCCCAGACCAGACGAACACATTCACAGTCATTCTGTGGGCTGTGGGCAAACTATCTCTCTCTGTTCTGGCTGACTCACTGAGACAGACAGGAAGGGTTTTGCCAAGCAGCACTGTGGGAAGGAAGGGCACGATTGGCTGAAATATACTGTACATCGTTATCCTGCCATGTGAATTTAGTTTCGGCCTGGTGTTGGATCAGTCAGACATCACTTTGAGCTGTGTATAGGCCTGGTGTTGGATCAGTCAGACATCACTTTGAGCTGTGTATAGGCCTGGTGTTGGATCAGTCAGACATCACTTTGAGCTGTGTATAGGCCTGGTGTTGGATCAGTCAGACATCACTTTGAGCTGTGTATAGGCCTGGTGTTGGATTAGTCAGACATCACTTTGAGCTGTGTATAGGCCTGGTGTTGGATCAGTCAGACATCACTTTGAGCTGTGTATAGGCCTGGTGTTGGATCAGTCAGACATCACTTTGAGCTGTGTATAGGCCTGGTGTTGGATCAGTCAGACATCACTTTGAGCTGTGTATAGGCCTGGTGTTGGATCAGTCAGACATCACTTTGAGCTGTGTATAGGCCTGGTGTTGGATCAGTCAGACATCACTTTGAGCTGTGTATAGGCCTGGTGTTGGATCAGTCTGACATCAATCAATCAATCAAATGTATTTATAAAGCCCTTCTTACATCAGCTGATGTCAAAGTCCTATACAGAAACTCAGCCTAAAACCCCAAACAGCAAAGCAATGCAGATGTAGAAGCACCGTGTCTAGTCCTCTTCAGGCTGTGCCCGGGTGGAGATTATAACAGTACATGGCCAAGATGTTCAAGTGTTCATAGATGACCAGCAGGGTCAAATAATAATAATCACAGTGGTTGTAGAGGTTGCAACAGGTCAGCACCTCAGGAGTAAATGTCAGTTGGCTTTTCATAGGCGATCATTCAGAGTTAGAGAGAGAGAGTTAGAGAGAGAGAGAATAGAGAGAGAGTTAGAGAGAGAGTTAGTCATCAAGACAGGTAGTCCTGAGGCATGGTCCTAGGGCTCAGGTCTTCAGAGAGAAGAGAAAGAGAGAGAGTTAGAGGAAGCATACTTAAATTCACACGGGACACTTGAATCCATTTCCAATTGCAGTTGGATTTGAAGAGAGATGGTGTTGAAGAAGCTTGGACAACAAAGTCATAACTATCTAATATGATATGAGGATTAAAAACAACATAACTGACTTATTTTGTTGATGTGCCCAACATGGCTTCCCCTTTTTTCCCCTGTCTCCCCCAGGGAAGATACTGAAGGACGGGAGGAAAGAGTCGTGTAAGCCCATCCTCAAGGTGGAATACAAGACCTCCAGGAACAGGTGAATACTCTGCCTCTCTTCATCTCATACACCTACCCAACAGACCCCAGATCCCTCCATCCCACCCTGTGCTGTACGAACCAACATGGCACTCTAGTGCCAGGCGAAGCTGCCTTGTGTTCTGTAAAATCAAATGTCTTTGCCATAACCACTTTTCAGGCAGCGGGATTTTCATAAAGGTTGTTGCTTTCTATTCCATTTACCCTCAAATAGAGACATTTTCCCTATGATATTTCAAATGATTGCCAAGAGCAGTTCCCCTGTAGTGAGAAATGTATTTGTCAAGTTTCCGATGTTTGTATTTGCCAAAAACTATTTTGATCACAGCGTGTTGTTCAGAAGTGAAACCTGGTAGGAATGAGCTCCAGATAGGTCTGAGTCACACGCTGGCTTTCAATCACAGAAAACAGTACAAAATACAGGGAGCCTTTACCAGGGAGCTGTTAAGAAGCATTTCATCTCCAGACATGGGATTGATAGGTGCCTCTGAAGCAGAATTCCCTCTTGGCTTGATGCTGTGTTGACTGTTTGGAATGCATGATTGTTCCTAATTATCTCTTCCTATTTTTCCCTTCGGTGGTTCGTCAATTACAATGGAGGCTTGTAAATCATATAGTTGTAGTTGTGTATTAAAGAGCTAGATTGACAAGCAAAGGAAGCCCAGGTGCACCACTGAGACTAAGACAACACTTTAGACTGTGCCTTTCAGGGTGTGACCACGCTTTGTAATGCTGAGAGAAAACAGCACAACGCTCTTGTTACTCACGGCCATGACCGTGGGTGGTTTGTGTCTGATGGTCATTGTGACCGTGACCGTGGGTGGTTTGTGTCTGATGGTCATTGTGACCGTGGGTGGTTTGTGTCTGATGGTCATTGTGACCGTGACCGTGGGTGGTTTGTGTCTGATGGTCATTGTGACTGTGACCATGGGTGGTTTGTGTCTGATGGTCATTGTGACCGTGACCATGGGTGGTTTGTGTCTGATGGTCATTGTGACCGTGGGTGGTTTGTGTCTGATGGTCATTGTGACCGTGGGTGGTTTGTGTCTGATGGTCATTGTGACCGTGGGTGGTTTGTGTCTGGTGGTCATTGTGACCGTGACCGTGGGTGGTTTGTGTCTGATGGTCATTGTGACCATGGGTGGTTTGTGTCTGATGGTCATTGTTACCGTGGGTGGTTTGTGTCTGATGGTCATTGTGACCGTGACCGTGGGTGGTTTGTGTCTGATGGTCATTGTGACCATGACCGTGGGTGGTTTGTGTCTGATGGTCATTGTGACCGTGGCCGTGGGTGGTTTGTGTCTGGTGGTCATTGTGACCGTGACCGTGGGTGGTTTGTGTCTGATGGTCATTGTGACTGTGGGTGGTTTGTGTCTGATGGTCATTGTTACCGTGGGTGGTTGTGTCTGATGGTCATTGTGACCGTGACCGTGGGTGGTTTGTGTCTGGTGGTCATTGTGACCGTGACCGTGGGTGGTTTGTGTCTGATGGTCATTGTTACCGTGGGTGGTTTGTGTCTGATGGTCTTTGTGACCATGGCCGTGGGCGGTTGTGTCTGATGGTCATTGTTACCATGGGTGGTTTGTGTCTGATGGTCTTTGTGACCATGGCCGTGGGCGGTTGTGTCTGATGGTCATTGTGACCGTAGGTGGTTTATATCTGATGGTCATTGTTACCGTGAGTGGTTTATGCCTGATGGTCATTGTTACCGTGAGTGGTTTATGTCTGATGGTCATTGTTACCGTGGGTGGTTGTGTCTGATGGTCTTTGTGACCATGGCCGTGGGCGGTTGTGTCTGATGGTCATTGTTACCGTAGGTGGTTTATATCTGATGGTCATTGTTACCGTGAGTGGTTTATGTCTGATGGTCATTGTTACCGTGAGTGGTTTATGTCTGATGGTCATTGTTACCGTGGGTGATTTATGTCTGATGGTCATTGTTACCGTGGGTGGTTGTCTCTGACGATCATCATGACCGTGGGTGGTTGTGTTAGTCAGGCCCAGACCAGACAAACACATTCCCAGTCGTTCTGTGGGCTGTGGGCTCACTGTCTCTCTCTGTTCCCGTGGAGTCACTGAGACAGACAGGAAGAATTATGCCAAGCAGCCCTGTGGGAAGGAAGGGCACCATTGGCTGAAATATACTGTACATCGTTATCCTGCCATGTGAATTTTTTATATTCCTCCATTAAGTATCTATATTATACTGTAGGTCTGATTAAATATTTTACTTCTTTTAGACACTGTGATGTTTCTCGTAGTCTCATAGTCAAATTTGTTGGGAAGGCTTAGCTTGGATGGTGTGTCAGCGAACCATCAGCTGTCTGTCGTAAACAGGACATGATGTTTTTCATGATCATCCATGACAGCTTACTGTTCGTCTATTGTATGACAAGTTCGCGAACGCTCTCGTGACCAATCATCCTATGTTATACCGACATTGAATATTTCCTGGATTCCATAGCGACACTTGATCACTCCGTCATGATATTGACATATGATCACAATAATGTCAGTCCTTAAGACCTGTTTGTCTTTGTTTCCACAGCAGTGAGCCCTATGTCATCTTCTCTGGGGGTCTGTCATATGACAAGTCCGGTGGAAGGAGGCCCACCCTGACCATCATGCACGGCAAAGCCATCACAGTGCTGGAGATGGACCACCCTATCGTAGAGTTCCTAGTACTCTGTGACACCCCATACTCCAACGGTGAGGGAAGGGATAGGGGGAAGGTGGAGGTCAGTAGGTTGGGTTTGAAAGATGGAGTAAAAGCCCCCCCCGCTCCAGTTTCTGGACATGCTGTTTTCAACTCTCTCTCTCTCTCTCTCTCACTGGCCCTCTCTCTTTCACTTGCCCTCTCTCTTTCACTCACTTGCTGACTCTTACTCTGTCTCTGTCTCTGTCTCTGTCTCTGTCTCTGTCTCTGTCTCTCTCTCTCTCTCTCTCTCTCTCTCTCTCTCTCTCTCTCTCTCTCTCTCTCTCTCTCTCTCTCTCTCTCTCTCTCCATGATAATTAGTCTAATTTGAGTCAAAGGTGTGATGGTAATGAGTGCCTCTGTGAGACCTTAAATTACTATATCTGCTCTCTCTCTGTCACATACCTGGTAGAGCAGAGGAACAGGGACTTCAGTACAAAGTACACACGCTCGCGCATACACACGTACCCATTCATATATTTACATTTCTATTTGAAGTATTGGAGTGAAGGATTTCCACAGTATTACGTTCCCTGTGTCTACTACATCTATTGGTTCTGTGTATGAATGTAATTCACTACTCTGCATATCTATGTGACTGTCTACAGAGGTCCAGGATCCTTATGCAGTGGTTGTGCTTTTAGAAAAGGACTTCATCGTGGTGGATCTGACACAGAGCAAGTATGTACGGCACACACGCACGCACGCACACACACACACACACACACACACACACACACACACACACACACACACACACACACACACACACACACACACACACACACACACACACACACACACACACACACACACACACACACACACACACACACACACACACACACACACACACACACACACACACACACACACACACACACACACACACACACACACACACACACACACACACACACACACACACACACACACACACACACCTTCCTGCAGTGAGGTGTCCTGCTGTGGTCCAGAGGGGAGCAGACTGTCACCTCCTGATGTGACTCGATGTGACAGGAGGAGTAACAGCCCTCTAACACCACGTAACAGCTATAAGAGTCCCAAACAGCATCAATGGATTTAAACATAGACACACTATCGACACATTCCATTGGCTGATTAAGAGAGAGGGTCACAGATGGCCATTAAAACAAAGAAAATAAACGCACACAGACACATACACACAGACACACACACACACACACACACAACACACATCCACCCAAATGTGTCACATTGCCTTGAGAGAACCTTTGTCCCCTGCCACTCCGGTCAGCTGTCTGTCACTAACGTGTCATCATCACTCAGGAAGCAGGACAAAGGCCATGTCACTGTGACACCGTCACACCTATGTCCACTGCTCTTCTTAAAATAGCCTCCTTGATACATCAGCCCTATGATGGAGGGAGCTGAAGGAGGGACAGGGACGTCCAGCTAGTTATCAGTAGCTGTGTTAACATTATAAGGATGTTGATAAGAAACACTAATTGGACAATAAGGTGCTGGGAAGAACGTAAGTGGTGACCTGGGTGAGGTTATCTCCCTGCAAAAAATACCCATTAGATATACACTACAAAACATTAGGACCACCTGCTCTTTCTATGAATCCAGGTGAACGCGAGGATCCCTTATTGATGTCACCTGTTAAATCCACTTCAATCAGTGTCGATGAAGGGGAGGAGTAGTGGGTGCCTGGCGCACCGGTTTGTGTCAAGAGCTCAAATCAAATCAAATGTATTTATATAGCCCTTCGTACATCAGCTGATATCTCAAAGTGCTGTACAGAAACACAGCCTAAAACCCCAAAACAGCAAGCAATGCAGGTGTAGAAGCACGGTGGCTAGGAAAAACTCCTTAGAAAGGCCAAAACCTAGGAAGAAACCTAGAGGCTATGAACCAGGCTATGTGGGGTGGCCAGTCCTCTTCTGGCTGTGCCGGGTGGAGATTATAACAGAACATGGCCAAGATGTTCAAATGTTCATAAATGACCAGCATGGTCCAATAAAAATAAGGCAGAACAGTTGAAACTGGAGCAGCAGCACGGCCAGGTGGACTGGGGACAGCAAGGAGTCATCATGTCAGGTAGTCCTGAGGCATGGTCCTAGGGCTCAGGTCCTCCGAGAGAGAGAAAGAAAGAGAGAAAGAGAGAATTAGAGAGAGCACACTTAAATTCACACAGGACACCGAATAGGACAGGAGAAGTACTCCAGATATAACAAACTGACCCTAGCCCCCTGACACATAAACTACTGCAGCATAAAGGCTGAGACAGGAGGGGTCAGGAGACACTGTGGCCCCATCCGAGGACACCTCCGGACAGGGCCAAACAGGAAGGATATAACCCCACCCACTTTGCCAATGCACAGCCCCCATACCACTAGAGGGATAGCTGCAACGCTGCTGGGTTTTCCACGCTCAACAGTTTCCTGTGTGTGTCAAGAATGGTCTAAAGTAACACCCAAAGGACATCCAGCCAACTTGACACAACTGTGGGAAGTGTTGGAGTCAAAATGGGGCCAGCATCGCTGTGGAAGGCTTTCGACACCTTGTAGAGTCCACGCCGCAACCAATTGAGGCTGTTTCAACTCAATATCAGGAAGGTGTTCTTAATGTTTTGTCCACTCAGTGTACATGAACTGCAATACTCAGAGCAGTGTACCTTTTGTACCTTTAGATATTTTGGTGATGACGTTCTGTAGCAGTCACAGACGTCTCCCTGGTGAGAACTCTACACGCTATAACAGTTCCCTCTCCCTTCTGCAGCTTCCCCATCTTTGAGAACCCCTACCCAATGGACATCCACGAGTCTCCTGTCACCTGTACGGCTTACTTCGCTGAGTGCCCTCCTGACATCATCCCCATCCTCTACTCCATAGGGGCCAAGCAGAAGAAGACTGGCTACAGCCACAAGGTACGCTACAGGTCATAGGTCAGACAGTGACAAGATGGCTGAAGCAACAAACCAAAAAAACTCAATTACGTCCTGCATTTTTCAGTTCATGACCTGCTGTTTCTTACAATCCATGACCACCTGTTTAATTGATGACAGGAGTGGCCAGTGAGCGGTGGCACATGGACACTAGGCTCACAGACCTACCCAGAGATCATCGTCACAGGGTAAGTCAGTGGGTTCCATGCTGTTGGATGGAGACTTTTTTTTTTTTTTTTTTGAAAGCTTGGCCACTGGGCACACACTCGTTGAAACAACGTCGTTTCCACGTCATTTCAATGAAAGGACCTGGAACCAATGTGGAATACGCGTAGAATTGACATCTTTTCCCAGTAGGTGTGAACAAACATTGAATCACTGGTTCTATTTATTCGGACAGGATGTAGTAAAGTTTTCCTCTGGTGTTTATCATCGGTAGAAGCATTAGAGCGGGACTGTTTCATTCTGCTACAGTTTTAGAAACGGACAGTGCTCTTGACCTCTTTCCCTGTCTTTGATCCTTTCTGCAGACACGCAGACGGAACCGTAAAGTTTTGGGACGCCTCTGCTAGTAAGTTCTCTCCCTCCACCCTTTCTTACGCTGAATGTAATGCAATAATCTCTAAGACGTGTCGTGTACGATTACAGAACGTGGTGGGGTAGTAGAGTAAAGTCAAGTCAAGTAGGCGGTGCTTACTCTTGTCTTGTTTCGCGTATGGGTGACCTGTACAAGTGCGAAGTGGAAGTGTATTTTTGTTTGCCTTTCCGACACCCCTGAGACACCCTCGGAGAGTGTGGGTCATGGCCAGGGATCAGCCATTATTGACAGCGACCCTGGCGTAATTAGGGTTAAGTGCCTTGCTCAAGGGCAGATCTGCAGATTTTTCACCTAGTCAGCGTAGGAATTTCGAATGAGCAACCTTTCGGTTACTGGCCCAATGCTATTACCGCTAGGCTGTCCGTCGCCCAATAATAACTAAATTCATCCATTTATAAACATCCTCTCACTGTTATTAACAGCAAACTTAGTATGTGTAAATATTTGTATGAACATAACAAGATTCAACAACTGAGACATAAACTGAACAAGTGCCACAGACATGTGACTACCAGAAATGGAATAATGTGTCCCTGGTGTGGCCACCAGCTGCATTAAGTACTGCAGTGCATCTCCTCAAGAACTGCACCAGATTTGCCTGTTCTTGCTGTGAGTTGTTATCCAACGCTTCCACCAAGGCACCTGCAAGTTCCCAGACATTTCTGGGGGGAATGGCCCTAGCCCTCACCCTCCAATCCAACAGGTCCCAGATGTGCTCGATGGGATTGAGATCCGGGGTCTTTGCTGGCCATGGCAGAATACTGACATTCCTGTCTTGCTGGAAATCACACACAGAACAAGCAGTATGGCTGGTGGCATTGTCATGCTGGAGGGTCATGTCAGGATGAGCCTGCAGGAAGAGTACCACATGAGGGAGGAGGATGTCTTCCCTGTAACACACAGCGTTGAGATTGTTGCAATGACGACAAGCTCAGTCTGATGATGCTTTGACACACCGCCCCAGACCATGACGGACCCTCCACCTCCAAATCAATCACACTCCAGAGTACAGGCCTCAATGTAACGCTCATTCCTTCGACGATAAATGCGAATCCGACCATCACCCCTGGTGAGACAAAACCGCGACTCGTCAGAGAAGAGCACTATTTGCCTGTCTAGTCTAGTGACGGTG
Source organism: Oncorhynchus gorbuscha (assembly GCF_021184085.1). NCBI lineage: Eukaryota > Metazoa > Chordata > Actinopteri > Salmoniformes > Salmonidae > Oncorhynchus > Oncorhynchus gorbuscha. The sequence goes on from NC_060173.1 coordinate 79,552,673, forward strand.
GGTTGTTGTCATCCTGTACCTGTCCCGCAGGTGTGATGTTCGGATGTACTGATCATTTGCAGGTGTTGTTACACGTGGTCTGCCACTGCGAGGACGATCAGCTGTCCGTCCTGTCTCCCTGTAGCGCTGTCGTAGGCTTCTCACAGTACGGACAGTATGGCCACATCTGCTGTCCTCATGCCTCCTTGCAGCATGCATAAGGCACGTTCACGCAGATGAGCAGGGACCCTGGGCATCTTTCTTTTGGTGTTTTTCAGAGTCAGTAGAAAGGCCTATTTTAGTGTCCTACGTTTTCACAACTGTGACCTTAATTGCCTACCGTCTGTAAGTTGTTAGTGTCTTAACGACCGTTCCACAGGTACATGTTCATGAATTGTTTATGGTTCATTGAACAAGCATGGGAAACAGTGATTAAACCCTTTACAATGAAGATCTTTGAAGTTATTTGGATTTTTACATATACTGTAAACCCTATTCCCTTTAGGCCCTGGTCAAAAGTAGTGCACTACAAAGGGCCGTTTGGAACGCAATCTATATACCTCCCCATCTTGTGTGACCAGTTACACTGCAGATGCTGTACAAGCTGAAGACGTCCAAGGTGTTTGAGAAGCCCAAGGCGGGAGAGGGTCGGGCGGGCGAGCTGGTAGAGGAGGACCCCTACGCCATTCAGATGGTCAGCTGGTGCCCACATAGCCGTCTCTTCTGTGTGGTGGGCATTTCTGCCCACGTCATCCTCTACCGGTTCAGCAAACACGACGCCAACACGCAGATAGTGGTGAGTGGATGAGAGACGTTTCCAAACCCGCTTCCCAAGTCATTTCACATTCCACAGTTGTTTTACCACCAGAACACCTGATTTTAACGTATAAAGGGCTTGAGGGTTAGTTGACTTGTTTAGTGAGGTATGCCAGTGAGTACGCTTGCTATATCAGTCCCAGCAAATCTCTGCATCTATGTGTGTGCGCATGTGTTTGACAGTCACTAGAGGTGCGCCTGCAGTTTGATTCAGAGGACGTCATCTCCCCGTCAGAGGCAGAGAACAACCCGTGTTTCTCGGACCCCAGTTCCCCCCAGCCGCCCGGTAGCCCTGGTAGTGGCACACAGGACAGCCTCCCCTGCCTCAAGTGAGTCACTCCTGTCAGCCACCTCAACTGGCTCCACTGGAAAAACCCGATTTACGCAGAGTTCCTAAGAAAATGCAGACGATACATTGAACAACAGCGTCCGGACGAGTGAATCAATATGCATCACACGTCCAATCTCTCCCTTTCTCCTTCTAACTCTCAAGCTCCCCTCGCTCTTGACAATCTCCTTCAACTCTCTTTCTATCTCTACATCTCCCGTTCTCCCCTCCTCCCTCCACCTTTCCCTCCATCCTCTCCCTCCCCGTCCTGCTCTGTATGTCAGGGTGAAGAGTCGTCCAGTGCGGATGCCCCCGGGGTACCAGGCTGAGATGGTGGTGCAGCTGCAGTGGGTGGATGGAGAGCCCCCCCAGCAGATCACCAGCCTGGACATCAACTCTGCCTACGGCCTGTGAGTGACCCTGTACTCTCTATGTGTCTCAGTGCCCTGACTACCTTTCACTTCCACGCTCACACCATCCATCTCTCACTCTCGTTCTCCAGCTCTCGCTTCATCTCCCCCCTCCACTCTCGTTCTCCAGCTCTCCAGCTTCATCTCCCCCTCCACTCTCGTTCTCCAGCTCTCGCTTCATCTCCCCCTCCACTCTCGTTCTCCAGCTCTCGCTTCATCTCCCCCTCCACTCTCGTTCTCCAGCTCTCGCTTCATCTCCCCCCTCCACTCTCGTTCTCCAGCTCTCGCTTCATCTCCCCCTCCACTCCCCTCCACTCTCATCTCTCCAGCTCTCGCTTCATCTCCCCCTCCACTCTCGTTCTCCAGCTCTCGCTTCATCTCCCCCTCCACTCTCGTTCTCCAGCTCTCGCTTCATCTCCCCCTCCACTCTCGTTCTCCAGCTCTCGCTTCATCTCCCCCTCCACTCTCGTTCTCCAGCTCTCGCTTCATCTCCCCCTCCACTCTCGTTCTCCAGCTCTCGCTTCATCTCCCCCTCCACTCTCGTTCTCCAGCTCTCGCTTCATCTCCCCCTCCACTCCATGTCTGTTCCCTGCTCTTTCATGTTCCCGCCTTCCCTTTCCCTCTATCGCTCTCTTTCTTTCTTTCTCTCTGTCTTTCTTTCTCTCTGTCTTTCTCTATCACACAATCCATCTTTTTTTTTACACCCCACCCCCCTCCAAACTCTCTCTCTATCTCCCCGTATTTCCCTCTCTCTCACCTCCTCTCTCCCTCTTTGCCTCTCTCTCTGTCTGAGCTGCGCCTCTTGATTGTTGTCAGGCTTCTTTTGTCTTCAAAGTGATTCACATCATATCCTTCTCATTTTCCACCTCTCAAGCAAAACACTGTTTTATTCATCAGCCCAGCTACTAATTTCTAATAAATGGAATAAAGTATTTGCCTAAATACACAGCATGAAATGAATGTTATTTTTCTGCTTCACCTGGATACATTTTCCATAACACTCAGTTCCCATCTATGATTCAAGTGTAGCAGAGGGAAACGCTAATCAGTAAAACATGATTAGAAGGTAGAAAATGCATCTTGTATGGTTCGCTGGGAAGATAACCTGCTTTGACAGAGGAGAGAATCTAAGTTTGCTCTTTCTCTACAGTTAATCAATAGACAGCCTCAAGGCCATTTACAAACTTCTGTTCTGAATGGCAGAGTTGGTCGAAAAATCCGATAAATTCGCAGCTCTTTAAAAAAAGGAGTCTACATTACTAGGGGAATACACGGAAAAGGTCACTAACCTTACCCCTGAGAAGCTATTAACATTTTCAAGTGTGTTTGAGTCATCTCTTCCGTGTGTCTTCCCCAGGCGCTTTTAGGCCTACACTCAACACACACACCCTGGGGATATGTTACAGTGGTATTTAGAAGCAATATATTGAGCCAGATTCCAAGGGATGTTGGTTCTAGTGTGGACATTGTAACGTTGGTCGCATGCTGAAGTTGTTTTCTGGAACTGGAATGACAGGTAGTCTAGCCGTTAGAACATTGGGCTTTCGGTTGCTGGTTTGAGTCCCTGCGCCAACAAGGTGAAAAGTCTGGCGAAGTGCCCTTGAGCAAGGCACTTAACCCTAATTGCTCCAGGGTCCCCTTTGATAATGGCAGAGCCTGGCCGTGAACCCACTCTCTGAGTTGGGATATGCAAAAAGAAGATATCCAATCCACATGTGTATTAATACACACTTGTACATGTGTGAAATGGGACAAATATAACCACCCGCCAAAGTATTATTATACGTCTTCCTACAGTAGTTCAGGCATGCTGTTGATTGGCAATGTAGTATTGGTATGCTGGTCATCATGCTTCTCAGTACACAGGGATGTTGTTGCCACAATACAGGAAATTGTGGGGGAAACGTACCACTTTCCATTTTCAGTGATTCCATGTGTAAGAATCCCTGATGTAATCTCTGATTCTGTGATCTCTGAATAATGTATGTATGGGAAAAGATGCCTCGTATTTGTTTTGTGTGTTTCCTGAACAGACGAGCTTCTGGTAAATTGTATTATACTATAGATAGGAATTATTCTTCAGGCTACGGGTTTCGAACCTCAGGTTTCTCTCTCCGTTTTCTCCCTTCAGTTTCACACTAACTAGGTAGTGGCTGGTTCTCATTCTCTTCTCCTCTGTGTGTGTGTGTGTGTGTGTGTGTGTGTGTGTGTGTGTGTGTGTGTGTGTGTGTGTGTGTGTGTGTGTGTGTGTGTGTGTGTGTGTGTGTGTGTGTGTGTGTGTGTGTGTGTGTGTGTGTGTGTGTGTGTGTGTGTGTGTGTGTGTGTCAGCCTAGCGTTTGGGAACTGTAATGGTCTAACGGTGGTGGACTTCCTTCAGAAGACGATCCTGATGTGTATGGGCACACTGGACCTGTACGGAGCCGCAGACCCCTACCAACGACTCACACGCTCCCCACGCAAGAACAGACAGTCCACCTCAGGTAGGGGAACACCCACACCCCGTGTTCCACACACACACACACACACACACACACACACACACACACACACACACACACACACACACACGCACACGCACGCACGCACGCACGCACGCACGCACGCACGCACGCACGCACGCACACACACACACACACACACACACACACACACACACACACACACACACACACACACACACACACACACACACACACACACACACACACACACACACACACACACACACACACACACACACACATATACAAACTCATATGCACATTAACATAAACACATGTATTGGTATGTTTGCGCACACAGACATACAGTGCCTTCGGGAAGTATTCAGACCCCTTGACTTTTTTTTCAACATCTTGTTACCTTACTGCCTTGTTCTAAAATTGATTTTCTTGGCAATCGACACAGAATACCCCATAATGACGAAGCAAAACAGGTTTTTGGATAAATATAAATGTATAAAAAAACAAAAACAGGAATAGCTTATTTACTTAACTATTCAGACCCTTTGCTGTGAGACTTGAAATTGAGCTCAGTTGCACCCTGTTTCCATTGATCATCCTTGAGATGTTTCTCCAACTTGATTGGAGTCCACCAGTGGTAAATTCAATTGATTGGACATGATTTGGAAAGGCAAATACCTGTCTATAGAAGGTTGACAGTTGACAGTGCATGTCAGAGCAAAAACCAAGCCATGAGGTAGAAGGAATTGTCCGTAGAGCTCCGAGACAGGATTGTGTCGAGGCACAGATCTGGGAAAAGCTACCAAAATATTTTTGCAGCTTTGAAGGTCCTCAAGAACACAGTGACCTCCATCATTCTTAAATGAAAACGTTTGGAATCACCAAGACTCTTCTTAGAATCTGTCTGCCCGGGCAACCTGAGCAATTGGAGAAAAGGGCCTTGGTCAGGGAAGTGACCAAGAACCCAATGGTCACTCTGACAGAGCTCCAGAGTTCCTCTGTGGAGATGGGAGAACCTTCCAAAAGGACAACCATCTCTGCAGCACTCCACCAATCAGGCCTTTATGGTAGAGTGGCCAGACGGAAGCCACCCCTCAGTAAAAGGCACATGACAGCCCGCTTGGAGTTTGCCAAAAGGCACCTAAAGGACTCTCAGACCATGAGAAACAAGATTCTCTGGTCTGATGAAACCAAGATTGAACTCTTTGGCCTGAATGCCAAGCGTCACACCTGGAGGAAACCTGGCACTATCCCTACGGTGAAGCATGGGGGTGGCAGCATCATGCTGTGGGGATGTTTTTCAGCGGCAGGGAATGGGAGACTAGTCAAGCTTGAGGGAAAGATGAACGGAGCAAAGTACAGAGAGATCCATGATGAAAACCTGCTCCAGAGCGCTCAGGATCTCAGACTGGGGCAAAGGTTCACCTTCCAACAGGACAACAACCCTAAGCACACAGTCAAGACAACGCAGGAGTGGTTTTGGGAAAGTCTCTGAATGTCCTTGAGTGTCCCAGCCAGAGCCCAGACGTGAACCCGATCGAACATCTCTGGAGGGACCTGAAAATAGCTGTGCAGCAATGCTCCCCATCCAACCTGACAGAGCTTGAGAGGATCTGCAGAGAAGAATGGGAGAAACTCCCAAAATACAGGTGTGTCAAGCTTGTAGCATCATACCCAAGAAGTCTCAAGGCTGTAATCACTGCCAAAAGTTATTCAACAAAGTACTGAGTAATGGGTCTGAATACTTATGTAACGTAACAAAATGTGTAAGAATTGGTCTGAATACTTTCCGAATGCACTGTATCAACAATTCTCTCTCTCACTCTGTCTCTGTCTGTCTCTCTCTGTCACACACACCTTTTCTTTTGCATTCGTTACGACCGTAGTCTCCAATTCTGTCTCTTTATCTTATCTGTCCATTCCTTCTCGTTCCTGTCTCTTTTCCTAACCTCTCTGTATCCCTACAGTACAGACATACATACAGTACATGTGCAAAATAAAATAAAAACACACACAACTGTTCACAAACAGCCACATGAGGTGCATGTGACAGGCTGCATTCCGCGGGAGCATCATGTGCATGTTGTGGTTCTTTCTGTTAGTCCGGCTTCAGCACTACTCTAAGATAAGTCACAGAAGCTTTCCTGAGACTGACACCCTTCTGAGTACTACTAATCTGGACCGGTGCCGGTACACCCTGTGACTACATCACTCCTCCCAGCCCCCTCCACCCTCCCACTACACACACATGCGTATGCACATGCCTGCAGACCCACAGACAGACACAGATGCAGTGCCCTTGCCGTCGGTCCATTTTCTGAGGAAAACCCACAAGAACTTAAAAGTAGAGAAAAGGTTGAGAATAACTTTGGAGGCATAACCTTTGTATTGTTTTCCTGAAGGACAGTTTAATGTACGTTTTAAACCCTCCTCGCGCTCTTGAAAGGCTTTTTTATCTTGTGAAAACTCCCACAAGTACACCTGAAGAAGCCTTCCATGTATTCAGGACTTTGTTTGGCAGCGGTGGAGGTAGGAGGAGGATGGCTCTGGGCTTTGAGTCCTTCTCTCCTTTGGTGTTGCGCAAGAGCTTTTATAGAGCGACGGGACTATTCTCTGCTTCAGTGAAGTCTCCCAGGGTAGCCTTAGTCAGATCAATCAGTCTCTTTTAGAAGAGAGAAAAGAGAGGGGTAGAGAGGGCTGCTCTCGCCCCTGAAGTTGCTACTTTTCTCATTTTCAGTAATGGCCAGCTTGACTCAAGTTCACGTTGCTTATCTGCATAGTCAAATAAAGGTTAAGAGAATAAAAACATGCAAACACTGAGTATGATGTCCTTTAGCTGTTGTCTCTACCACATGTCTATGTGAATAGGACTATATGTGTTTTCATCTCACATAAGTAGATGTTTTAGTGTTGGTTTTATTGCAGTATTGCACTTTTCTTACACTCAATTCCAATTGATAAACAATGCTTTTCCAGACATACAATTGTACATCAACTTTGCCCAATCAGTAAGTTGCACAAGTAATGCTAACTGGACATTGGGAAGGTGGACTGGGTTTGTCCTTATTTTCCCCCACACTACTAGGTTTCTGTCTATTCCTGTATAATGCTTTTTCATTTTGGGATAAGTAGGATCAGTTACTCTTTGGGGTTGGAACCTGGGTTGCTCTGTTCTCCTTTACACTAACTGGGTTGCTGCTTGCCTTCACTTTATTTTTCACTCTGGGCCTTTGTGTTCTTCTCTCTCTCCCTCCTCCTCATCCCTCTCTTTTGGTGACTGTGGCTGCTGGTGTGGGCATGTGGGCCTGCCTGCAGACTTTTGCATGCGTGGCCTGTCTCACTTTTATTCAGATTCAAAGAAAAGGATCCGTACGTCCTATCAGAGTAAGTCAGGCCATCCTCAAGGCAAGGAGACTGGGGAGGGAGACAAGGGGACAAGGGAAGAAGGGACCAAGGGAACAGAGACGCAAGAGGATTATGGCAAGGGGACGTACTGGAGAGATGATTGGAATGACATTGATTGTTTCTGAAACAGCTCTGAAACAAATCCCAGTGACACAGCCATTATTGAATCAAATGCCAGTGCTTTATCAAAACCTATGAATTATTGAATCATATTCCAGTTATGTCAATATAGTATGTCCTTTTGCCAAGGGTCCCCTTTTATGAAGTGACTAAATGTCAAAAAGCCATGACACTGTATACATTGTAAATGCAGCACAGAGATTTGCGTGAGTAAACTTTCAATCATGACATAGACATCCAGACATCATATAACTACTATGTGGACTAGCCGAGTAAAAGTTTTTCTCTTATTAATAAATGATTTGAGACATTGAATCAAAATTGACTTTGTTTTATTTCACAACTTCAAGAACCAAGCATTCATTTGATGAATTACTTCAAATGAAACATGTCAGGCTTTTGTTTCCCTATGGTTGATCAGAGTCAAAAATGTATTAAAACACTGCAGCTGAGTTTTGTCCCCGCACAGTTACTCAGTTAGAACAGTGCACGTTTTCCGAATTTCAAGACATTCAACTGAAAGTTTCGGTAAAAGACTGTGATGTTTGATGTTTGTTTTTTACTAGCTTTAAGATCAACTTGATCGCGCTGCGACGAGGTCTTCGTCTCTTTATCATCTGTGTGTATCTGTTTGAATGAGGCTTGTGCTGCATACAGTATGTTTAAATACATATGTCATTACTTTAACTTTCAGATGTCAATCACAGGGCAATGTAGGCCCAACCCCTCTAAGCCTGGTTCCTCTCTAAGATTCTTCCTAGGTTCCTACTTGCTCTTTGGGGTTATAGGCTGGGTATCTGTAAAGCTCTTTGGGGCTATAGGCTGGGTATCTGTAAAGCTCTTTGGGGCTATAGGCTGGGTATCTGTAAAGCTCTTTGGGGTTATAGGCTGGGTATCTGTAAAGCTCTTTGGGGTTATAGGCTGGGTTTCTGTAAAGCTCTTTGGGGTTATAGGCTGGGTTTCTGTAAAGCTCTTTGGGGTTATAGGCTGGGTATCTGTAAAGCTCTTTGGGGTTATAGGCTGGGTTTCTGTAAAGCTCTTTGGGGTTATAGGCTGGGTATCTGTAAAGCTCTTTGGGGTTATAGGCTGGGTATCTGTAAAGCTCTTTGGGGTTATAGGCTGGGTATCTGTAAAGCTCTTTGGGGTTATAGGCTGGGTTTCTGTAAAGCTCTTTGGGGTTATAGGCTGGATATCTGTAAAGTACTTTGTGACAAGTGCTGATGTAAAAATGGCTTTATAAAATCAATGTGATTCATTGAAGAGCAAACGATGACAATGATTGAGTTGGGTCATATCTGATGCGCTGACATTACAGGCCTCGGGCTGAATACTCAGCCAAACTCTGCAGTGCAGGCCTCATGTCATGTGGTGTTCATTGCCATACATGCTGGTAGTGAACTAAGCTGATCCTGAGCTTCAACACAGACGGAAATTATTCACGTTGAACTTTTAGCTATAGCTATATTGAGATATGTGACCTCTGCAGACCACTGTATAAGTAAAGCTATATTGAGATGTGTGGCCTCTGCAGACCACTGTATAAGTAAAGCTATATTGAGCTGTGTGACCTCTGCAGACCACTGTATAAGTAAAGTTATATTGAGATGTGTGGTCTCTGCAGACCACTGTATAAGTAAAGCTATATTGAGCTGTGTGACTTCTGCAGACCACTGTATAAGTAAAGCTATATTGAGATGTATGGCCTCTGCAGACCACTGTATAAGTAAAGCTATATTGAGCTGTGTGACCTCTGTAGACCACTGTATAAGTAAATAAACGGAAGATGGGACTACTTCAGAGGTGTCCAATTTCTATATATCTGAAATTGACGCACGCTATAGAATGCCTTTCTAGCCAATCAGAATCCTGTATTAAACAATGCTGTGGTATAAATGATCATCATGTATGGGGGGAAAACTTCCTGAAACCTGTGTGTTGCGTCAGGATCAGAGTGGTCCGCCTCAGCAACGGACAACGTTATGCTACTGATGACTGTATGTTGTGTCTCCATGGCAACAGATGCTGTTACGGCACTGTCAACTGTCTGTTATATCACCATGCTTTCTTTATATGACCATGACTGAAGAGTCTCTCTCTATCCCACGTTCTCCTCCTCCTCCTCATCCTGTTGGAATCTGATTGGCTGTGACAGGCCTTACAGAACTCTCCGATAACCAGGTATCCATGGACATGGAGAGAAGCAAGTCACCCACCTCAGGTAACGCCACACATTTACATTACATTTAAGTCATTTAGCAGACGCTCTTATCCAGAGCGACTTACAAATTGGTGCATTCACCTCATGACATCCAGTGGAACAACCACTTTACAATAGTGCATCTAAATATTTTAAGGGGGGGGTGAGAAGGATTACTTTATCCTATCCTAGGTATTCCTTAAAGAGGTGGGGTTTCAGGTGTCTCCGGAAGGTGGTGATTGACTCCGCTGTCCTGGCGTCGTGAGGGAGTTTGTTCCACCATTGGGGAGCCAGAGCAGCGAACAGTTTTGACTGAGCTGAGCGGGAACTGTACTTCCTCAGTGGTAGGGAGGCGAGCAGGCCAGAGGTGGATGAACGCAGTGCCCTTATTTGGGTGTAGGGCCTGATCAGAGCCTGGAGGTACTGAGGTGCCGTTCCCCTCACAGCTCCGTAGGCAAGCACCATGGTCTTGTAGCGGATGCGAGCTTCAACTGGAAGCCAGTGGAGAGAGCAGAGGAGCGGGGTGACACACACACACACACACACACTCTCTCTCTCCACCCAACTCACTTCACAGGATTGTTACATCTGATCAAAGCTGAAGGTCGCACTGGGATGCCGGTCGGTTTCAGCAAGAACCTAGCCTCAGGGTATGGACTCTGTACCTGTCACTGGGGTATGGACACTTTACCTTTGGGGCATCACTTTAACTTGAAGTGAATGGTAACTGTATTAACATATCAACCTGGAAGGATACTTCTTAAAGTGTTCCCAGCTAGCACATAACAAACCATATGTTTCTTAGAGCTCGGTGAGAGTGTGGTTATTTAGCATTCTATGGTAAACCTTACCACAACGTCCCTGGAAAGGATAGTTCCATTGCTTTGGAACATTGTCAGGACATTTAACCCTTTGACGTGTACGATCACATATTTGTGATCGTTGTTCAGTGGTCCCTGCAGCATCGCAACGCAGATATGTGATTGGGACAGTAGCAACAGAACGTCTGATGCAGCAAACACCTCTAAACAGCCGTGTTGTCTGAAAAGCATCTAAACAATGTGTCGTACTGATGGGAAATAAAAGGTAAATGTGACCTTCATCATCCAAGCATCAGACGGACCACATCCTCAACCAGACCCGTTCCATAAACCAGTCTAAATAACAGGTGGCGCTGACAAAAAAACAAAAAAAAGTTAGCAACCTAACAGCTAAGCTAACAGCCGCTAAATTCTTTATGATGGCAGCCATGTTTGTTTATGTTTGACAAGCAAAAACTCCCTAATCCTAGAATGCCACTCACTATAAGAAGCAAATAAATGTCTAAGTCAAAGATGGCTGTGCAAACTTTGTTTGGCAACTTTTCAGCATATTACAAATCTTCAATGTACTTGTTACAGTGTATACAGGAACCGGAGCACATTACTTGACAAGTCGTTTACAGTTTTTGACAAATCACAAAGCAAATAAAACGTTATATTCTCACAGAGCATCACCCCAAATACAAGCCTGCTGCCTAGCCTAACTGTAACGCGAAAGCTAAACAGGGTTGCCAGATATGGATGAAATCATTTTATGGGGGCTTTGTGGGGGGTTCATTTAATGTGTGGAGGGTTTTCAAGTCTATGGGGGGTAGAAATGGGGGAAGATATTATCGGGGGATATGATGCAGGAAATATTACTACGATGTAGGATTTATTAATAAATGGGGGCGAACACAGGAGAAGTTTCTAAGCTACATTTTTTTTATAAACCTGGAAAGGGGAATTAGAGCTGGCAAGCCTGAGGTACCTTAGTTACAATCTGATGCCGCGTTCAAAACAACTGGGAACTAGGAATTTGAAAATCTCAGACTTCCGACTTTAGTGTGTTCAAGACAACTGGGAACTCAGAAAAAAACAAGCTCTGACTGTGGAAAAATGGATTTGAATGGTCATCTAACTCGAAATTCGAACTCGGGAATTCTGTCAATTTTCTCGAGTTCCAATTTTCCCACCTGAGAATTCCCAGTTGCACCATAAAGTTCCCAGTTGCCCCAAAAACCAGTCGAGTGCACCTCCCCTTCACCTCATTTTGTTATAAAATCTTTGGTCTGACAGACACTTACGTGACAACCAGAATGCATTGTATGATGCCAACAAACATGGCTCCACAAGTATCTGGGAAATAGCTTTGCATTAGCTAATTATGATCAGTGCAACCTTCACTAAACTATTTTACATATGTGTCCATTATAATCTATGCAAGAATCGGAATGCATGATTTGTCACCAGTACTTAAAAACATAAATAAAACAGTAAATACATTATGCTCTATACATAATGAATGCTACAGTAGAAACGACAACACCATATGCAGAAAATAAGCCCGTACTTTGATAGGAACACACACACATGTCCAAAGTTATTATTTGTAAGGGAAACAACAATAAAGGCAATGAGGGGCAGCCAGAAAATGTCCCGTAAGAAAAAGGTTTGTGCCTGTTCTGACTAGAGATGGGCAAATGTCTGGATACTTGATCTGGGGAATCACTGGGGAAGTGCCTGGGCTCTCCTCGAAGGGAGAAGTTTGTCTGGCTCAGTAAAGCCTCAAACATAAATTGTCCACAACGGTGAAATGGGCTAATTCTTATGTAAATTAATGAGGATTTCGGGACACACCTCAGTTCAAACTGTTTGAAAATAAAACTTGTTAGAAAATCATTTGAAAAATGACAAGTTGAAACATAGCCAGTAAATAATTAGCAAACAGTGTGCCTTGGTTTGCGTACTAAGCAGGTTCACTGTCCTTTTGAGTAACAATCCCATTTTGGAACAGTCACACGAATAAATACAAACTGTTCGAGATATTTGGAACTCATAGGGAAAAGGTTAATGAGTGCTTGTTTCCTTTGAAATGTTTTTGATTTGAATAGGTTCAAATGAACAGCATTGTATGAGTTAAAAAAACATGGCATGCTAGCTCCCTCCTGGTGGCAGAGTGGACTAACACCATCTTTTATTTTATTTTTAAAAGAGACACAAACCTCGTATCTGAAGTGTTTCTAGATAGTTGACTAGCCTTCCAGTAAAGCAAAATGACTCACCTGTCAACTTATCATTGCGTAGCCCGGTGCGCCCTCCTGTAGACGCTTAAAAATAGTTCTTCACCAACATCTTCTTCAGTGTTGAAACCAAATAATGCCTCATTGTTTGTTTTACAGATTAATCTCATGTTTTGAGTAGATTCCAGTTTAATACTAACATGTAAAGGAGTATGAATAATTTAGGTAAGAAGTTGTATGTTAAATTATGTGTGATCTTTCGCTCGGTCGAATTTTACAATAAACAACGATTCTTTTACACAATAAAATAAACGTCATTTCACTGTCAACTGTGTTTATTATCAGAAAACGTAACATGTGTAAATGTTTGTATGAACATAACAAGATTCCACAAACATGTGACTAACAGAAATTGAATAATGTCTCTGAACAAGGGGGGAGGTCAAAATTGAGATCCAGGCTCTTTGCTGGCCATGACAAAACACTGACATTCCTGTCTTGTAGGAAATCACGCACAGAATGACTAGTATGGCTGGTGGCATTGTCATGCTGGAGGGTCATGTTAGGTTGAGTCTGCAGGAAGGGTACCACATGAGAGAAGAGGATGTCTTCCCTGTAACACACACTGCAATGACAACAAGCTCAGTCCAATGATGCTGTGACACACCGCCCCAGACCATGACAGACCCTCCACCTCCAAATCAATCACGCTCCAGAGTACAGGCCTCGGTGTAACGCTCATTCCTTCAACGATAAACACGAATCCGACCATCACCCCTGGTGAGACAAAACTGCGACTCGTCAGAGAAGAGCACTTTTTGCCATTCCTGTCTGGTCCAGCGACGGTGGGTTTGTGCCCATAGGCGACATTGTTGCCGGTGATGTCTGGTGAGGACCTGCCTTACAACAGGCCTACGAGCCCTCAGTCCCTCAGCCTATTGCGGACAGTCTGAGCACTGATGGAGGGATTGTGCATTCCTGGTGTAACTCGGGCAGTTGTTGTTGCCATCCTGTACCTGTCCCGCAGGTGTGATGTTTTGATGTATCGATCCTGTGCAGGTGTTGTTACACGCGGTCTGCCACTGCGAGGACGATCAGCAGTCCGTCCTGTCTCCCTGTAGCTCTGTCTTAGGCATCTCACAGTATGGACAATGCAATTTATTGCCCTGGCCATATCTGCAGTCCTCATGCCTCCTTGCAGCATGCCTAAGGCACGTTTACGCAGATGAGCAGGGACCCTGGGCATCTTTCGTTTGGTGTTTTACAGAGTCAGTAGAAAGGCCTCTTTAGTGTCCTAAGTTTTCATAACTGTGATCTTAATTGCCTACCGTCGGTAACCTGTTAGTGCATGTTCATTAATTGTTTATGGTTATGGAAACAGTGTTTAAACCCTTTACAATGAAGATCTGTGAAGTTATTTTGATTTTTACGAATTATCTTTGAAAGACAGGGTCCTGAAAAAGGGACGTTTCTTTTTTTGCTGAATTTATACAGTGGGGAGAACAAGTATTTGATACACTGCCGATTTTGCAGGTTTTCCTACTTACAAAGCATGTAGAGGTGTGTAATTTCTATCATAGGTACACTTCAACTGTGAGAGACAGAATCTAAAACAAAAATCCAGAAAATCACATTGTATGATTTTTAAGTAATTAATTTGCATTTTATTGCATGACATAAGTATTTGATACATCAGAAAAGCAGAACTTAATATTTGGTACATAAACCTTTGTTTGCAATTACAGAGATCATACGTTTCCTGTAGTTCTTGACCAGGTTTGCACACACTGCAGCAGGGATTTTGGCCTACTCCTCCATACAGACCTTCTCCAGATCCTTCAGGGTTTGGGACTGTCGCTGGGCAATACGGACTTTCAGCTCCCTCCAAAGATTTTCTATTGGGTTCAGGTCTGGGGACTGGCTAGGCCTCTCCAGGACCTTGGGATGCTTCTTACGGAGCCACTCCTTAGTTGCCCTGGCTGTGTGTTTCGGGTCGTTGTCATGCTGGAAGACCCAGCCACAACCCATCTTCAATGCTCTTACTGAGGGTAGGAGGTTGTTGGCTAAGATCTCGCGATACATGGCCCCATCCATCCTCCCCTCAATACGGTGCAATCGTCCTTTCCCCTTTGCAGAAAAGCATCCCCAAAGAATGATGTTTCCACCTCCATGCTTCACGGTTGGGATGGTGTTCTTGGGGTTGTACTCATCCTTCTTCTTCCTCCAAACCTGCCGAGGGGAGTTTAGACCAAAAAGCTCTATTTTTGTCTCATCAGACCACATGATCCTCCTCTGGATCATCCAGATGGTCATTGGCAAACTTCAGACGGGCCTGGACATGCGCTGGCTTGAGCAGGGGGCCCTTGAGTGCGCTGCAGGATTTTAATCCATGACGGCGTAGTGTGTTACTAATGGTTTTCTTTGAGACTGTGGTCCCAGCTCTCTTCAGGTCATTGACCAGGTCCTGCCGTGTAGTTCTGGGCTGATCCCTCACCTTCCTCATGATCATTGATGCCCCACGAGGTGAGATCTTGCATGTAGCCCCAGACCGAGGGTGATTGACCGTCATCTTGAACTTCTTCCATTTTCTAATAATTGCGCCAACCGTTGTTGCCTTCTCATCAAGCTGCTTGCCTATTGTCCTGTAGCCCATCCCACCCTTGTGCCGGTCTACAATTTTATCCCTGATGTCCTTACACAGCTCTCTGGTCTTGGCCATTGTGGAGATGTTGGAGTCTGTTTGATTGAGTGTGTGGACAGGTGTCTTTTATACAGCTAACGAGTTCAAACAGGTGCAGTTAATACAGGTAATGAGTGGAGAACAGGAAACACACAATTATTTTCCAGTCCACTTAAATGTTGAGCTCGAAGTGATGAAATTCTCCAAGCGCTAGAGAGTGTCTGAAGTTAAGGGGAGTCCGATGTTGAGGGGAAATGAGGTAGTTCTGTTTTTGAGCTGTTCTTGTTGTTTTGTGTGGACCCCATGAAGTGGTGTTTTGTGTGGACCCCAGGAAGAGTAGCTGCTGCTTTCGCAACAGCTAATGGGGATCCTAATACAATGCCAAATACCCAAAGTTGTGTCAAGTTGACTGGATGTCGTTTGGGTGGTGGACCATTCTTGTTACACAAAGGAAACTGTTGAGCGTAAAAAACCCATCAGCACTGCAGTTCTTGACACAAACCGGTGCGCCTGGCATCTACTACCATGCCCGTTCAAAAGCACTCATATTTTTTGTCTGTCCCATTCACCCTCTGAACTCACAATCCACGTCTTAATTGTCTCAAGGCTTAAAAATCCTTCTTTAACTTGTCTCCTCTCCTTCATCTACACTGATTAAAGTGTATTTAACAAATGACATCAATAAGGGATCATGGCTATCACCTGTTCAGTCTATCATGGAAAGAGCTTTTGTAAACTTGGTGTGTGTATATATATATATATATATATATATATATATATATATATATATATATATATATATATATATATAATAATAATATATATTTATAATTAGAAAGATACAGTCATTGTGCATACATTCTATATATGGTAAAAAAATAAATATATAAATAATTACCAAAAGAGCTACAGAGGAGATAATAATAATAATTAGATAGCAGTATAATTGAAAGATTTATTTAGATGGATGTGTTAAAAAATATATATATAAATAATTTGAAAGAGGCCAGAGATAATGTTAATGCATCAGAGAGAGCAGTGGCCTGCTGGTTTGCTAGATGGATGTGTTAGAGTGTGTGTGTGGTGTGTGTGTGAGTTTGCTGTGTGATGCACCAGACTGTTCTGGTGCATCAGAGAACTGTGTGTGTGTGTGTGTGTGTGTGTGTGTGTGTGTGTGTGTGTGTGTGCGTGTGTGCGTGCGTGCGTGCGTGCGTGCGTGCGTGCGTGCGTGCGTGCGTGCGTGTGCGTGTGTGCGTGTATGCGTGTGTGTGTGTGTGTTTGACAGCGTTACATTTTTTCCCACTGCCCTTCTCCTCCTCTTTATCACTCCCCTCCTCTCCCCTCCCTTTCTCCTCTCTCTGCTCAGACCAAACCAGCTGTGCCTGAGAATGAGCATTGAGAAGGAGCTGGGGCTAAATGTTTAATATTTGTCTTTTTCACACTGAAAAAGGAGGATAGCAAACATTGAGCGGTGGGGAGGGAGCTGAGGGGGGAGGGAGGGAGGGAGGGAGGGATACTGCTGTTGGACTAATGTGTGTGTGATGGGAATACAATGCCAGCCGTGCTGTTAGACCTGCTGTGTTCTCTAGGCTTTGGATTCCATACAGCCTTGCTTTATACTTGATGTAAGGCCATCTTTATTTCACTGGGAGTATGTGTACGTACATGTGTCTGAGTGTGTTTGCGCACATTTTTTTATATATTTTTTTTACATAGCCTAAGATTGCAGATTCTCAGCAACTTAAGTTTAGACTAGAATGTTCTTCTTCTGTGTAAATATTTGCTTCGTATTTGAATCATCACTTTGCCAGACAGAGCCATCATCACCTATAAATAATGTTCTCACCAGGCCCCAGACATTAAATCTATAATGGAATGTGTGGAAGGGGGCTGATTAATGGTGTCAACAATGACCTGTAATGTCTGTTACGGTGATGTCACTGTGTTTGATGTGTTCCTCTTAGGAGCGCCACACGTTGCTCTGTCTGTGCGGGTCACTTAGTGCTGACGCGCCGACAGGGGACGGAGAAAGAAGTGTCAATTGGCATGTACTCAAGCAGACAGCTATTTAACCAGCATCTTATTTTGCAGGAAGCAAGAATCCACTTGAACTCTCAAACCTGTCAGTGGAGCGTGAATAACTTGAAATGCTTTGTGTAGCGTTTGGGAAATGGAAAGAATTCGGGGGAAAAAAGAGAATGATGGAGGAGGGAGTGAGGGGGGGGGGGTGGAGTGAGGGATGTTTGTGAAAGCACAGCCATTCTGAAGAAAAACTTTTCCCACCGACTTTTCCCCCGACAGGGATTGATGAGGCCTCGTTTGTTTCTCCTGACGTCATCTTTTCTGCCCGTTTTTCACACACTTATTTCCAGAGGCGAATCTAAACTCCGGAGCATGTTGTTGTGAATATTTAATGAGTCCATAAAAAAAATGTTTTCCCTGTTTGGAAATCAATTTGCCATAAGCGTCTGCATTATGAATGAACATGGCTTCTGATTCGGAGGAAGTAGGACCAGTAAATGTAAGGTCTTGCACAAGGCTCTCTTTCTCTCCCTCCCTCTCTCTCTCTCTAGCATTCTCTCTTACCATCTTTCTCTCTCTCTCTCTCTCTCTTTCTCTCTCTCTGCCTCTCTTTCTCTCTCTCTCTCTCTCTCTCTCTCTCTCTCTCTCTCTCTCTCTCTCTCTCTCTCTCTCTCTCTCTCTCTCTCTCTCTCTCTCTCTCTCTCTCTCTCTGCCTCTCTTTCTCTCCCTCCCTCTCTCTCTCTGCGTTCTCTCTTACCATCTTTCTCTCTCTCTCTCTTTCTCTCTCTCTTCTCTCTCTCTCTCTCTCTCTCTCTCTCTCTCTCTCTCTCTCTCTCTCTCTCTCTCTCTCTCTGCCTCTCTCTCTCTCTCTCTCTCTCTCTCTCTCTCTCTCTCTCTCTCTCTCTCTCTGCCTCTCTTTCTCTCTCCTCCCTCTCTCTCTCTGCCTCTCTTTCTCTCCCTCCCTCCCTCCCTCCCTCTCTGTCTCTCTGGAACTCTTTCTCTCCCTCCCTCTCTTTCTCTCTCTCCCTCTCTTTCTCTCTCTCTAGCACTCTCTCTTTCCATCTTTCTCTCTCTCTCTCTCTCTTTCTCTCCACCCGCTCCTTCTCCCGCTCCCTCCCTGTCCCTCTCTCTCTTTCTCTCTCTATCTTTCCATCTCTCTCGCTATCTCTCTCGCCCTGACTGCAGTTTGTCTTGGCTCTATAGGATCTTAGACCTGGCTGACCCTGCCATTGTATCCACACATCTCCTGAGGACACAGTGTTGGTGGTACGCCGTTAGAAGAAATGCATACCAATGTGCATAGCTATGTGGAATATGTCAGGGTAGCCTATCTATTATCCGGTCCCCCCTTTATTGATTGCAGAGATGAGAAAAGCGAGACTGGTGGAGATCGGGTAGGAAGAGAGATGAGGATGTGATGTGTGACTGTGTGGTGTTTACAAAGGTGCAGAGAAAAGTGTGCAAAGAATGTCACAGGTATAGCTGGGGAAAAAGTGGTGGGAAACATATAGGATATCAGAGGCAGGAAGGAAGAGATGGACAGATGACAGGCAGATGAAAGGCAGAGTCTCCATCCTGAGGCAGAGGGCTCATGGCGAGATTCTGTCGTCGTTATTCTCCCAAGCAGCTCTGAGACGATTAGTGACCTGTGCCTGGCTGGCTCTGGCTGTCCCCTTGCCCTGACATCCCAGTCCTGCTGTGACCACCACTGGCCAAACCCAGACCCGGCAGGCAGCCTATTAACTATCCACCATCACCCGTCTCAACTCTCCTCTCTCTCACTCCCTCCTTCTTACTTCTTACCCCCCCCTCCGTTAGGCCCCGTAATTGGGCCCCATGTTCGTCTTTGAAGCCATATCCTCCTTTCCATTGTTGTTTGTTTACTTTGTTACTATCTCTTGTTGTGTCTGGGTTTCTGCTCACGATGGCTGCTGTGGCTGATGGTAGTATAGATCCTGTAGTCTGGGGCGAGATGCGAGTCGTGAGGTTGGGCAAAATAAGTGGAAATGCCAGAGAGTGGCTCTGACCAAGCAGGATAAATTTAGAGGCAAAGCGAGGCTCCAGGAGAAGAAAGGAGAGGTGATGGTGCTGTCCCTGAGCTCACAGGCTGGCTGTTTAAAGGAGAGCTTAAAGGAGAGGTGATGGTGCTGTCCCTGAGCTCACAGGCTGGCTGTTTAAAGGGGAGCTTAAAGGAAAGCGGGGAGCTGAAGCCACCTGCCCGGGCTGGATGTGGCCGTTCTTATCTCCTATAATGAGCAGAGTGGCTGGGATTAAATGTACTTACTGTTCACCACACACCTGCACACCAAGTTTGAAACATCATTTAGTCTGCGTTATGTCACAAGGAATCTAACGAGAATTTGAAAATGAGTTTGAGAGGTGCTAGAGAGCAAATTTTACAGTACAGTAAGGAAGCACATGTTGTTAGCCAAGTCTGGAATCGACACGTCAAGAACACTCTCTCATCCTGAATTCTGTTGGAAGGGTGCTGGGTTATTTTGACCGGAGTGTGACTGGACTAGACAACCGGCTGTGAGGAAGTCCTAGCATAAATGTTAACAACAGGTGCTACTTTACCTGTATCATCAATGACAACATTTCATTGAGTTGCAGTGATTTGTGATGGTGAGTTGTGATAGTAGTTGTAGACATAGTAGTCGTTGTAGTAGCAGTATTAGTTGTTGTTTTCGTTGTCGTGGTTGTGTTTGCATGGTAGCCTTACCTTGACCTTATCACTCACGTTTTGTATTGGTATCTTCAGAATCAACTGCTATTATGTACCTGCTTGTCTTTATCTCAATTCACCCATGTTGTTTTGTTTTCTCCCTCCTGAAAAGTGTGTGTTCTGTTGCATCTCCTATTCCAGTTCCCTACCCAAGCTCTCTTCACTATGACCCTCGCTCCATGCCTGAGCCTGTGGCCAGTCTGAGAGCCAGCCACTGCAGTCCAGTCTTTTACTTACTGGACAATGGTAAGAGGAGGGACGACAGCCCAGGGAAACCTTTCACGTCCTATCGCTGGGGGAGTGTGCGTGGGTGGGTGGGTGGGGGGCTGAGGGGTGGAGGGTGGAGGGAGGATGGTTTGTGGGTGGGTTTGTGGGTGTGGGGCGTTGCATGGTAGCATATGGAGTGTGTTCCTATGCTTGTCTGTTCCAACTTCCAACTTTCAACATTGTGATCCATGCATCTGTGAGCAGAAGATGTAGGCGTTGTTGCATTGCCTCAGCCCCAGCTGTAGGGGGCGATGTGTGTTTTGTGCTGGGTCTAGTCTGGTCTTGTGGCCTTGCATCCTTCATCAGCCGTGCTACTGAGGAAGGCTGCGGAGAAAAGCGGGAGGAGTCAGTCAAGGTCACTCCTCCCTAATTCTTCAGCTCCTCTGTGATTCATCCATGTTTGTTGTTGTTGTTGTTGTTGTCATGTTCTTGTGAGGAAGACCATGCATCTTTGCCCTTCCTGTTGGGAGGCACTCTGAATATCATTCCTTTGTAACACTAACTTTGTCTATTTGGTTTTTCTCACCCACAACGTCCTCTTTAACATAATAACAACATCTAATACTCTGTGATGTGTCTAACTGCATGGACTCCATGATGATACCAGACAGCTGTGTTTAGGTTCTCTATTCCCGCCCCCAATGAAATATCGACCTATCAGGAGCATCGGAAACCGACAGGCTGATTAACTTTTAGTTACACATTTCAAATATGGACAGACCAGGAATAGTTTACCCCCAATTTTGATAAGAAATGACCGTACCAGACATTTTTATTTTAAAGACAGTTGGATTTAATGGATAACATAAATTGGAATCAAATCAAATATTACGAGTAGGCTACACCAACATTAGTTTTCCATTCACATGGGAAAATTGCTACAGTAGATTTGTCGTGGTAAATGAGAAAATACTTTATTTATTTATTTATTAACTTTATTTCAGTTGTACGGAAGGATTGTCAAATCGATGAATTGCACTTAATCTGCTCAAAAAGTAGGACTAAATGGTTCCGTTGATAATACCCATCAACAGGGTGAACATACTGTATCTTCAGAGACTTTGGTCGCAGGCAGGTCTAAGGTAACACCGACATCAGCTTTAGGGAGCGGTAGAGGTGTCCAATAATGGTTGCAATTGAGATTAGCTGTGCAAGTGAATTTAACCCATATTGATGGTTTAACAAGAGATCAATTAACGGTAATCTGGTGGCCATTGATGGTTTGACAAGAGATCAATTGACAGTAATCTGGTGGCCATTGATGGTTTGACAAGAGATCAATTGACAGTAATCTGGTAGCCAATGATGGTTGCAATATGCTCCATGTCACTAGCAATTAATACCCCCTAAATATTTACCATAAAATTGCATTTGGATGTTATCAGGGCATATAAACAAGACAATATACTTTTATATTTTTCCATAACTGAGAAAGACAAACTGGCCTTTCGTAGGGCAACAGGTTGATATGTAACATAATTAGGTCCCCAAATATGTAAATACTGTCATTTGTTAAAAGGCATCGCTGGCACAATGCACAGTCCCACTTTTTATTCAGTTCAAACATCCTTCTATCCAGCAAACATATTCCCATAAGAGTCCTAACATGGTGCAAGTGATCTGTTAAATGACTTGTAGAATTCCACCTGTGAATAGTGAATACCAGTGCTGTTGGTAGAGCACTGTCATTCCATCTTTATATTCCTCTGTTTCTACACAGTTCTGCTGCTACGCATCATGGCCGCAACATCTGGCCACACACACACAGACACACACACACACTTTATTGATTTCAGAATTAAATGATGCCACGGCACTATATACTACAGCAATTTTGTCACAAGCACCGCACAAGGAGAACATTTAATTTACATCAAAATCCCTTTCAAATTCTATGCTCCCAACAAGGCAATTTATCATAAAATGACTCCTACTTCAATTCTACCTCAGCACACCACTTTTCCCCTACTCAAAGCCCATGAAAGATGGTGGAATTCAGACTTTTGGCCTCTTGAATTATTATCTGTAAAACAGAGTATTTTTGGGGGGGCCCATAAGAGTTTTTTCAATTTCAAAGCTAAAATGTTCTGGATTCCACTTATAGATGTTGCAATCAAACAACTGCACTTTCCAATATCTGCTAGCTTGCCCCAAACATTACTTTACAAAGATTGGTGTGTGGTTTCTTGATTTGCCATCCTTTTCAACATCCCACATTTCCCATACACCAGAATAATTATCTAACCAACCAAAACCAGTGTCCTCATGGTATGTCCTTTGAATCGACTGAGGAAAAATGAATGACCGTCTCTCAACATGTACCTTTGCAGTTCTGTATATACTGCAAAATGCTTGCAAAATGTTGAACTTGTTTGTGTCTTTCCAATCTGTTTTGTGTTTATTTGAGTTCCCAGTTTATTTATGTTTCTTATGCCAAACCCCCCAGGCCTTAGTGAACTCTGACAACCCGAACATACAGAAATAAATAAAACAAACAATCAGAAAATCCCTCTACTTAAATCAGTTGCTTTTGAGTGGCCAGAGAATGGAAGACTTGGAAGACACACTGGGAAGGAGTCTTGCCCGAAAACGGGTTTCTCGGTTCCTGTTTCTACAACTGCTTTCACTGTTCCCGTGTCTACACTCTCTGACTGGGACCACTGGTCTGGGAAAACCATGGAGCATGATGGGAATGGCCTCTGCATCTGCCTGCCATGTGCGACAACTGCACACTTTTGCACGTTTTGAATTACATTGTTCAGTTTTTGTTTGGTTTGATCTTTTGTTTTCTGCATCGTTTGGCTTTTACTTTTGCTTCCCATTTTGGTTTGGTTTTGGTTCGGAAACATTAACTGCTCCTTTCTTTCCTATGTCTTTTGTTACAGTAAAGGGACCCGGCAGAAAGTTAAGTCTGCCAACAGATCTTAAGACTGATCTTGGTACGGTAGGCGAAAGCCAGCAGTTTTTACCCTCGTTTCATTTGATTAATTTACTTCCTCTTTTGTCCTGTTATGCGCAGATATACATTTTATATTTGTTTTTATTTATGTTGTTCACATCAAGTAGCTTCCTCTTCACGCAACCAGCAGTATTTTCTTATCACTCACTTCTTCTCCTTGACCAGCTCATGATGAGACTGAATGGCCTGTTCTGTCCTTCTCCTTTGACTTTCTATGTCTGTGTTTTTACCCGTCTAAAGCTTTTTTGTTTATCGTACATTTTGCAAGTGTTTCCAAAGGTGGCTCTTACCTCATGCCCATATCGTTTTGGGAGATGCATTTCCAAATGTACTCTCGCTCTATTGAGATTGGACCCTTCTCTGTCTCTCTATACAGCCTCGCTCCATCGTGATTGGATCATTTTCTATCTCCAAACAGCCTTGCTCTATGCTGTGATTGGACCATTCTCTAACTCTAAACAGCCTTGCTCCATCGTGATTGGATCATTATCGTCTCTCCAACGGGACTTGCTCCATTGTTGCTGGACCATTCTGCATTTCCTGTAGACTGTAGCGACACGCTCTTTCTCAGTACATCCCTTGAGCTCCTACACCCCTTGCAGTCACAGGTTCTCTCGCTCATGCTTCTGCTCTGTCCTGTCCTACTATATCCCTCTACTATATGCCTCTTCAATTCATATACAGTACACTACTGTGCCAATATCTACAGTATGACATCTGTGAAATGACAACTGTTTCCTTCAACAGGTTTGAAATGTGTGGCTGTAGTTTTAGAGTGAGACCGTGTCGGGTAAACAAGCCATCATTTAACAGGAAATTAAACTGAAAAGGATGATAGTTGATAGCAAAAATGCACCTACCGCATTGGGAAATGTATCTCCTTTTAAACGTTGAACAACAATTGGAGGCTAATCAAAAAAGGTTCAAGCACTATTCCAAGCAGTCCAAATTCAATTAAACATGCAGTGGAACAAAAATCTATTTCAACCGTGATCAGTGCCCTGTTTAGGCTGTTAACATAGTAATGCACCTATGTAATTAGTTCAAATATAATATGAGCAGCTGTCTGTCATTAGTCAAGGATACAGCTGCTACAAAGTGGGACTGTTTCATGTGATTAAATTACTTGAACCTGCGTGTGTGTGTGTGTGTGTGTGTGTGTGTGTGTGTGTGTGTGTGTGTGTGTGTGTGTGTGTGTGTGTGTGTGTGTGTGTGTGTGTGTGTGTGTGTGTGCGCGTGAACGTGTGTGTGTACTGTATGTGTCTGTGTCTGTGTGTGTGTTAGAGCGAGAGAAAGAGAGAAAAGGAGAGTGAGTGTGTGTAGGTGGGGTGGGTAGACTGCCATTTTTTTCTGATGTGGACCAGTTTCCTTTAGACTGTGCCAGGACAAACCACTGATTGGCAGACCCAACCATGATGATAAGTGCTAGCCAGACACACAATGGCGTAGTCATGTAGCACATACATTGGCACTGGAGCTATCCTCAGTTTCCAAGCCCACTATTGCCCTGCTACAGCCTGCTGTGAAACTGGACTGGAGGCGCACGCGGACTGGGTGGCACCACAGAGTCTTTCATCCTCACTTAGAAAGTAAACTAGATTTGCATCAATGGGCCTAACAAGGGATTTGGTGTTAGGAGTGTGTGTTCCTTCAAATCACCATAGCTAAACAGACAACCCACTAGAGATTCCTGTCTGGCATATTCAGTAGTTAACACGAGGCCAACTTAGCCTGGTCCCAGATCTGTTTGTGCGTTTGCCTACTCCACTGTCAAAACGAACATGTGTTGGCAAGCGAGCGGAAGCAGACTGGCACCCAGGCTAATGCCAACTTCCTGAATGCAGCTCTCACTCAATGAGGATTGCTCCCAACAAGCCTCTCTGTCACACACACACTGATTTCTGCTCTGGAGTGTAGCGCTGGTGGAGTGCTACCTCACTGGGAGCTGTCAGTCAATAAAATGCCAAAGTTTTGTTTACTTGACAGTGGAGACATGGAAGCGGCAGAGTGGTCTGCACAGACGTCGTCAGCTGCTTAATTCTTAGTCTCTTGGCGGCAGAGTGGTCTGCATCTGGCACAGACGTCGTCAGCTGCTTAATTCTTAGTCTCTTGGCGGCAGAGGAGCTTTCCCTGTTTGGCTGACGAAGCCACAGGCTGACGAGCTGCGGAATAGGCGCCAAGCCCATAGAACCCCCCCCAAAAATAAATTGTGTCTCATTAACATAGAGTTTTTGGCTCAAAAATACCATTGGAGAGAGCAGGCACACACACACGTGCATGCGCACACACACAAGCAAGTGTGGGCACCCACACGTATCAATATGAATATACACAATTCAGAGCAGGCACCATACATGTACCCACCTTGTCTCAGAGGCATCAGCCAGTCCAGTATGCTGTTTCATTAACCTACACTGTATACCTACAGTATCAACCAACTCTATTCAAATATTGATACACTCTGGAATCCACCCCAAGGTCTCTGATTTCTTAAATGTTTGAAGTGCTGCACCGCTCCTGATGCTAGTCTGGTGAGGACCTTACTGGTCAAAAATGTATTACCTGAGTTTCGTCGGCACCTCTCAAAAGTAAAATAAAGTTCGGTACTGAGTGTGAAACTCTCTCAATGCCACTTGAGGACAAAAACAAAGGGATGATGAAAGACTCTGTAAAATGCCTAGTCCGACCGAATGTACTTTACCATCACCTGTGAATCTATTTATTTATTTTAATCAACATTGTTTTGTATCTCTTTTATTTTCTTGGCATGGATTGAGTAAAAAGCTTCTCCCTATATTTTGATTGCTTTTCCACTCTCCTTCTCTCTCTATCTCTCTGTAATTATCTCTCTAACTCTCTGTCTCCATCTAAATCTAACTATCTCTCTTTAATGCTCCAGTTTCTGGACATGCTGTTTTCAACTCTCTCTCTCTCTCTCTCTCTCTCTCTCTCTCTCTCTCTCTCTCTCTCTCTCTCTCTCTCTCTCTCTCTCTCTCTCTCTCTCTCTCTCTCTCTCTCTCTCTCTCTCTCTCTCTCTCTCTCTCTCTCTCTCTCTCTCTCTAACTCAATTTCAATTTCAATTCAATTCAAGGGGCTGTATTGGCATGGGAAACATGTGTTAACATTGCCAAAGCAAGTGAGGTAGATAATATACAAAAGTGAAATAAACAATACAAAATTAACATTACACATACAGAAGTTTCAAAAGAATAAAGACATTACAAATGTCATAATATATACAGTGTTGTAACGATGTACAAATGGTGAAAGTACACAAGGGAAAATAAATAAGCACAAATATGGGTTGTATTTACAATGGTGTTTGTTCTTTACTGGTAGCCCTTTTCTTGTGACCAACAGGTCACAAATCTTGCTGCTGTGATGGCACACTGTGGAATTTCACCCAGTAGATATTGGGAGTTTATCAAAATTGGTGTTTGTTTTCAAATTCCTTGTGGATCTGTGTAATCAAAGGGAAATATGTGTCTCTAATATGGTCATACATTTGGCAGGAGGTTAGGAAGTGCAGCTCAGTTTCCACCTCATTTTGTGGGCAGTGTGCACATAGCCTGTCTTCTCTTGACAGCCATGTCTGCCTATGGCGGCCTTTCTCAATAGCAAGGCTACGCTCACGGAGTCTGTACATAGTCAAAGCTTTCCTTTAAGTTTGGGTCAGTCACAGTGGTCAGGTAACTCTACCTCTCTTAATCTCTTTAACTCTCTATATCTCTAACTAGATCTCTCGTTCTAACTCTAACCTCATTACCTCTGTCATTTTCTCTTTACCATAGACGTTTTTTCCCTCTCTCTCTGCTTTGTTTTCCTGAAGTCGTTTGCTAATGCTTTGCCGTTGTTGCAGATCATGTCAATGGACATTGCACTAGTCCCACCTCCCAGCCCTGCTCCGTGGGGAAGCCTCGCATCACAGGGGTTCCCGAGGGCCCGCGGCTCACCCGGAGAGGGCCTGGCCGACCGCCCTTCCGCAAGGCCCAGTCCGCCGCTTGCATGGAGATCTCTTTGCCTGTTTCCTCCCACACAGAAGGTGTGTGCTTGTCCCCTTCCCCTTAAACCCTCTTCCTAACCTTTTCATCCTCCCATCCTAAGTGCATGTCTGCCAGTCATCAACAGGTAGGGGGTGAGAGGTTGGTTGGTTGGGTTGTGGTTGGTGGGATATCTGCTGTTTTCTCATTCATTTTGATTGTGCCTTCTCTGACTTTTCTATCCTGAAGAAAAAATGGTGAATGCTATATTACTGAAGTATAACTGACATTTAATGTTACAGTATTATGTCCCTCCTGGTTAGTCACCATATAGCAGGGTGGATACTGTGGGACTTTTCTCTTCAGCATTGTCTGTGATGAGTGTTATATTGATAGGGTAGATGATTACAGTTGACCACTTCAAAACATGTTGCGTCACATGTAAAATTGTAAGAGAACAGCTATAAAGTCAAAGTTCACAAAAAGGTTTTGCTGAAGACAAATTGTTGGGGATTTTCACACACATTTGCTCGCACATACTCCAGCGGCCCTTCCGCTGTGACCTCACTTGTCATTCACAGCCCTTCAATTTCCACCACACCACCACAATGTGACTACACCACAACACTAAAGCCCACACCCTCACTTTGTACCACCCATACCGTCCCTGTGTTAGTGTATCAATGGTGACAGGGTGGGTGTTTGTGTGTGTATATCTATGTGCTGTATGTGTGGCGCCAGTAGGTGTTTCATTCCATACTGTACTGTGTGGTATGTGTGTGTGTGTGAGTATGTATGTATGTATGTATGTATGTATGTATGTATGTATGTATGTATGTATGTATGTATGTATGTATGTATGTATGTATGTATGTATGTATGTATGTATGTATGTATGTATGTATGTATGTATGTATGTATGTATGTATGTGTGTGTGTGTGTGTGTGTGTGTGTGTGTGTGTGTGTGTGTGTGTGTGTGTGTGTGTGTGTGTGTGTGTGTGTGTGTGTGTGTGTGTGTGTGTGTGTGTGTGTGTGTGTGTGTGTGTGTGTGTGTGTGTGTGTGTGTGTGTGTGTGTGTGTGTGTGTGTGTGTGTGTGTGTATGTAAAGGTGTATGTATATGCGTATGTATATATATATATATATATATATAGTGCCTTGCGAAAGTATTCGCCCCCCTTGAACTTTGCGACCTTTTGCCACATTTCAGGCTTCAAACGTAAAGATATAAAACTGTATTTTTTTGTGAAGAATCAACAACAAGTGGGACACAATCATAAAGTCAAACAACATTTATTGGATATTTCAAACTTTTTTAACAAATCAAAAACTGAAAATGTGGGCGTGCAAAATTATTCAACCCCTTTACTTTCAGTGCAGCAAACTCTCTCCAGAAGTTCAGTGAGGATCTCTGAATGATCCAATGTTGACCTAAATGACTAATGATGATAAATACAATCCACCTGTGTGTAATCAAGTCTCCGTATAAATGCACCTGCACTGTGATAATCTCAGAGGTCCGTTAAAAGCGCAGAGAGCATCATGAAGAACAAGGAACACACCAGGCAGGTCCGAGATACTGTTGTGAAGAAGTTTAAAGCCGGATTTGGATACAAAAAGATTTCCCAAGCTTTAAACATCCCAAGGAGCACTGTGCAAGCGATAATATTGAAATGGAAGGAGTATCAGACCACTGCAAATCTACCAAGACCTGGCCGTCCCTCTAAACCAGGGGTGTCAAAGTCAAATGGACGGAGGGCCAAATAAAAAATTTAGCTACAAGCCGAGGGCCGGACTGTTCGAATGTTCATTGAAAATTTTTTAAATGACGCATATAGTCTAGTGAACCTAATTGAACCTACTGAAAACCTAACAAATATATTCCAATATGATCAGATAAATAAAGCAATATTTTCTTATGGCTCTGTCAGTAATCTTTAATTTTCAACAGACACAAAAGACAAATTTCCTTTATATAAAAATCCCCATAACATGAACATTAAATGAAAGAAACCGGTATTCAAGGCACCATCAGTAGCCTATATTTTCTATTTTAGCAAAAGTGGGCTAAATTTACTTCAAAGAAAAAAACAATAATAGCAATTTTCTATCATCCACTCAACTGAAATATTTTAAAAATATAATTGGATTGAAATACAATAAAATAAAGTGCAAAAATCTATTAATCAAAAACAACACTTTGTTTAAGGAGAAGTAACATGCAGTGAAAACAAATATTAAACTTTAACTTTTAAACTTGAACTGAGTAAAAACTCTAAATATGTGATTGCACAGTAATATTCTCTTGTTTGAGGTTGAGGGTGATACTTGGTGGTGTCCCATCTTTTCCACAAGTTCATCAATGTTCGGGGTAAGGCTCTGAGCTGAGGAAATCCTCAGAATTGAGTGGAGGTGTTCAGCAGTAAGTCGACTTCTGTGTGATGTTTTGTTCAAGTTCATCAAAGAAAACAGTTGTTCACACAGGTATGTGCTGCCAAACATAGACAACGTTTGAGCAGCCTGGATGCGCAGCTGGGGCATTGTGTCGGGGAGGAAACGGGCGAACTCCGCAGCACCCACTGCCGCATATTTTGCCCTCAGTGCATCATTGCATTGGAGGTCAATCAACTCCATTTGGAGGTTTGGTGGTGA
Organism: Oncorhynchus gorbuscha; assembly: GCF_021184085.1. Classification (NCBI taxonomy): domain Eukaryota; kingdom Metazoa; phylum Chordata; class Actinopteri; order Salmoniformes; family Salmonidae; genus Oncorhynchus; species Oncorhynchus gorbuscha. The sequence goes on from NC_060173.1 coordinate 79,582,717, forward strand.
GCTTTCCACGTCAACAGCAAATGGGTTACCGAGCAGTTCCAACCTGCTTTTTTGTGCTTCAAAGTCAGCAAATCGGCGTCGAAAGTCAGCGGCAAGCATACCTATTTTATCAGCCAACTGTGCGCTCGGGAACGCACTGGTAGAGAGCTTCTCTTTCATGGTCTGGCAGCTGGGAAAGTGGCTCAAATTTTCTTTCCGCATCTGCGTCTCCCACAGAGTCAGTTTGGTTTTAAATGCCTTCACTGTACTGTACATATCAGAGATGACACGATCCCGACCCTGCAGCTGCAAGTTCATTGCATTCAGATGACTCGTAATGTCACACAGAAAAGCCATTTCACACAGAAACATTTCGTCTCGGAGTTGTGTTGTGTCTTTCCCTTTGCTGTCCAAGAACAGACAAATCTCCTCACGAAGCTCGAAACATCTTTGAAGCACCTTTCCCTGGCTTAGCCATCGCACCTCTGTGTGATAAGGCAAATCACCATGCTCCGTTTCTAACTCCGTCAGAAATGCCTTGAACTGGCGGTGATTCAAACCTTTGGCTCTGATAAAGTTAACTGTGCGCGTGATGATGCTCATTACATGCTCCATTTTCAAGGCTTTACCGCACAACGCTTCCTGGTGTATGATACAATGATAAGCTGTCAGCTCACCTGTCGCGTCATCCACATCCAAGGAATATGCAATGCAATCTTTTCCCTTTTTCACAAGCTGCTCTTTTAGATTGATGGACAACTGGTCTACTCTCTCGGCAATGGTGTTTCTGCTCAGACTCACATTTAAAAAGAGTTGCCTTTTTTCTGGGCAAACTTCGTCACAAACTTTAATCATGCAGTTTTTGATGAAATCCCCCTCCGTAAATGGCCGGGCTGATTTAGCGATCTCTTCTGCCAAAATAAAACTGGCCTTGACAGCAGCCTGGCCTTGTGATTTGGCTTTTTTGAACAGAGCCTGTCGAGATTTGAGGCCTCGTTTTAATTCCTCTGCCTTTTGTAGCCTTTGTTCCATGTCCATATTCTTGTTTTTGTCCGCGTGTTTCGTTTCATAATGTCGTCTCAGATTATACTCTTTCAGTACCGCCACACTTTCTCCACACAGAAGACACACAGGTTTTCCAGCTACCTCCGTGAACAAATACTCCGACTCCCACCTTGTTTGAAACCCCGGTTCTCAGTGTCCACCTTCCGTTTTGCCATTTTTGATGGGTATCTGAAAGTTAATTTTACTGTGATGCTGACAACTGCTGTGCCAATAAATATTGAAATGAAGCAGCCTACTGCTCGGTGCGTCACCGTTGCATTGTGGGAAATGTAGTATTGGTGCGTGTAAAAGATCTGCGGGCTGCCGGCTTGCTGCGGTCTGCGGGCCGGTTCTAATAACAAATCAAGATCATCCCAGGGGCCGTAAAAAACCTTCTCGCGGGCCGGATGTGGCCCGCGGGCCTTGACTCTGACATATGTGCTCTAAACCTTCAGCTCATACAAGAAGAAGACTGATCAGAGATGCAGCCAAGAGGCCCATGATCACTCTGGATGAACTGCAGAGATCTACAGCTGAGGTGGGAGACTCTGTCCATAGGACAACAATCAGTCGTATATTGCACAAATCTGGCCTTTATGGAAGAGTGGCAAGAAGAAAGCCATTTCTTAAAGATATCCATAAAAAGTGTCTTTAAAGTTTGCCACAAGCCACCTGGGAGACACACCAAACATGTGGAAGAAGGTGCTCTGGTCAGATGAAACCAAAATTGAACTTTTTGGCAACAATGCAAAACGTTATGTTTGGCGTAAAAGCAACACAGCTCATCACCCTGAACACACCATCCCCACTGTCAAACATGGTGGTGGCAGCATCATGGTTTGGGCCTGCTTTTCTTCAGCAGGGACAGGGAAGATGGTTAAAATTGATGGGAAGATGGATGGAGCCAAATACAGGACCATTCTGGAAGAAAACCTGATGGAGTCTGCAAAAGACCTGAGACTGGGATGGAGATTTGTCTTCCAAGACAATGATCCAAAACATAAAGCAAAATCTACAATGGAATGGTTCAAAAATAAACATATCCAGGTGTTAGAATGGCCAAGTCAAAGTCCAGACCTGAATCCAATCGAGAATCTGTGAAAAGACCTGAAAACTGCTGTTCACAAATGCTCTCCATCCAACCTCACTGAGCTCGAGCTGTTTTGCTAGGAGGAATGGGAAAAAATGTCAGTCTCTCGATGTGCAAAACTGATGGAGACATACCCCAAGCGACTTACAGCTGTAATCGCAGCAAAAGGTGGCACTACAAAGTATTAACTTAAGGGGGCTGAATAATTTTGCACGCCCAATTTTTCAGTTTTCGATTTGTTAAAAAAGTTAGAAATATCCAATAAATGTCGTTCCACTTCATGATTGTGTCCCACTTGTTGTTGATTCTTCACAAAAAAATACAGTTTTATATCTTTATGTTTGAAGCCTGAAATGTGGCAAAAGGTCGCAAATTTCAAGGGGGCCGAATACTTTCGCAAGGCACTGTATATACACACCTGTCTAACTCCATCTAGGTGCTTATCTGACTGCAATACTATCCCAGATGTTGCTACTTGGCTGAATGTATCTGAATGCTGCTGGTTGTTTGTCCAGTGTTTTCTCAACCATTGCATTTGTGATCTCTGGTTACTACCTCAATGGGAAGGTTATCGTCATATGTTTGTCCCGTGTTACAGAGCGTAGGTATGTTTCATTGTTGTGCTCGAATGTGTCTTGAGGCGTCCTGCTACAAATAACATCAAACAGAGGAAATCCTCTCATCTGACACTGTCAAGCGGTTACTCACATCTACTTTCACTCTGTTCCTTGTTGAGCCAAAATGTTTACCTCTCCCCTGCGAAACGCTGTGAGAGAAAACGGCTGCTGTCAGGATGGGTATCAACATGCCATTACGTGCAATCATACCTCCCTGTCAGTCAGCCTTCTTTAGTCACAGTCAGAACGCTGTAGGGACAGCTCGAGACAACATCAAACGACGGACATCCATTCATTGTTTTCCACACTTACGTCTCTATAGCCTGGTGGGGAGGAGGGTTGGGCCAGTAACTGGAAGGTTGCTGGATCGAATCCCCCGAGTTGACAAGGTAAAAATATGTCATTCTGCCCCTGAGCAAGGCAGTTAACCCACTGTTCCCTGGTCACCGAAGACGTGGATGTGGATTGAGGCAGCGCTCCGCACCTCTCTGATTCAGAGGGGTTGTGTTAAATGCGAAAGACACATTTCAGTGCAATACATTCAGTTGAACAACTGACTGGGCGTCCCCTTTCTCAGCCAGCAACATGACTTCGCCCCCCTGGTTGTCTCAACTAGCATCCTATTCCCTACATAGTGCGCTGCTTTTGACTCAGGCCCATAGGCCTCTGGTCAAAAGTAGTGCACTATATCGGGAAGAGGTTGCCATTTGGGCCGCAGCCCTTGTCTTATAGCAGCTTACTGTCACTCAGCTCCTGGCCCATTAATAGAACCAGTCTGTCGGGATGCGGTCCTTTTCTCAAAATGGACAAAATGACGGTGAAATGTGTTGAGTGTTGAGGTCAGCTGCCCAGGCCTGTTAATCCTGAGTAGAATGTAACATCCACAAAGGAAATGTTCTACTGGGTATATTCAGGACGTGGGGCTGTGTGCACCTTAACTAAATGCAAGTTCAATATGCATTTACATAGGCGATAATAGGCTCTTAAACACAGCGACAAGTCGTCTAACGTAACGTTGCATGGTTTATGAACACAGTCCTCCTCCTTACCGAGGATAGAGGGACATTTACTAGATTGTATAGTCACAGCGGCAGCTAAACTCAGGTAATATTGTTAAAAGTGCTGTGCAGATTTTATGCATTACCTTTCCACTATGTATCTGAACATCTAGATTACCACTATGGATCTGAACATCTAGATTACCACTATGGATCTGAACATCCAGATTACCACTATGGATCTGAACATCCAGATTACCACTATGGATCTGAACATCTAGATTACAAGCTATGGATCTGAACATCCAGATTACCACTATGGATCGGAACATCCAGATTACCACTATGGATCTGAACATCTAGATTACCACTATGGATCTGAACATCCAGATTACCACTATGGATCGGAACATCCAGATTACCACTATTGATCGGAACATCCAGATTACCACTATGGATCTGAACATCCAGATTACCACTATGGATCTGAACATCCAGATTACCACTATGGATCTGAACATCCAGATTACCACTATGGATCTGAACATCCAGATTACCACTATGGATCTGAACATACAGATTACCTCTATGGATCTGAACATCCAGATTACCACTATGGATCTGAACATCCAGATTACCACTATGGATCTGAACATACAGATTACCTCTATGGATCTGAACATACAGATTACCTCTATGGATCGGAATATCCAGATAATATTTCAAGAGCTGCATACTAAAACTATACATTCTTATGAGTGGTTATGTTAACATCTAAAGATTAATGTATGTATACTGTTGCTCCTCAGAATGTCAAACATTACTGATAGATGTGTTACACAATTCTTGTCCTTCTCTATCAGAGAGTTAGCGTAATCCACTCTCTGACCTTTCTGAGTCATTCTCAGGATGCCAAACGTTTGACCTGGTATTGATCTGCTGTTGTGTGCTGTCCTGTCAGTGCACAGACCGAGGGGTACTCTGAGTACTGTAAGCCTGGCCAAAGCTCTTCCTATCCAGGTCACACTAGCACTACCGTGGCCTGGCTGGTTCATCCCGATCCGGACGGATTAGCAGACAGACACCAGTGGTCCTTCCAGCTAATCTCTCCGCGGTACAGAGAGGATGGGGACTGCTTCCAAAACGTCACAGTTAGCCGACCTGCGCCGGCGTCAGAGGGCTCTATCACCCAGCTGGAGCGTCAGATCAGACAGATGGTCAGGCAGGTAGGGAGGGACGGAAGGCAGACTGAGCTAGTTGTGTTCCAAGAGGACCCTGGACCCTGGACCAGCCACGGGCCACGCTGAGTTGTGTTTGATTAGCCGAGGCTGTCCGGAGAACAAAACATTTTAACTTGTCAAAAGTAGCAGCTGCTCCCGAATTGCAAAGACAGTGGGTGATTGTCAGGGATAGAAGTGGACAGGGAGAGAAAGAAAACGACGAATTTATCCATGGTAATGGCAACATAAGAATCTCTATTCCTGAATATTTCGAAACACACACACCGGCATGCACCCTTTCACAAAAACTGTGTGATTTGTATTTCCATTTCCTGAACAAATCCTCCATTAAGGCAGAACCCATGGAGCTGGGAGGCAGGCTGCAGTCTGCTGTGTTCCACATTAGCATACGCTCCATGTTTTAATGAAGGCCACAGTCGCCTTTGTTACTGATCAGATTGATACTGACATGCTATAAATGCCTAGTTTACATATATTCCCAGAGCTCCTGGGTTAGAATAGTAATAAAATCCCCTTTAGAACAGAATATTAGTGCCAAAATGTAGTTTGTTCAATTCCGCTGTAACTCAGAAACTTGACTTCTGTTCGTAATGGAATGAAATGACGGCAGGACGTGTGAAAGCCTTTAGTTAACCTAGATCAGCGTCGTCGACACGTTGAAGTCGCCAGAGTGCGAAATTGGGAATCGCCTAGATAACAATGAGGAGTCATTGACCTCGCAAATAGGCCTAATACTCATTCTCTCAAAGCTTTTCACACGGTAAGGTGGGTGAGAGGTTACGGTGACACACCGGAAAAATGAAAATAATTTGTAAAAGGACAGATCACCTCATTTGAACTCAAACTGTGTAACCGTATCAAAACTAGCCAACAGCTCAACAGGTGGATCTTAAAGTGGTTTCCTCAAAATGTCAAAGCACATGGGAGACCAGGTGGTGTTAAAGTATTGTTAGTGCTATATATGCCCTGGGCGGTTCACTAACTATGTTTAAATATATTTTCCTCTCACCATGGAGACTATAGCTGTGTCCTAAATGGCACCTGTTGCCTTTATAGTGCGCTACTTTTAAACAGGACCCATAGGGCTCTGGTCAAAAATAGTGCACTACGTAGGGAATAGGGTGACATTTAGGACATACCCAGTCTATGGCGTGTGTTATGCTGGTGCTCCCATCAGGCAGTCCGACCCCCTTACCCATTCAGTTTGTCGCTGGCGCTGGCGCTGGCTGGGTTACCACAGCGATGAAACAGCAGGGTCACTGGAATAATGAAAGGTCAATGAGCGGTGTGAAGGGCTGAGTTCCTGTAATGAGGCCCACACACCGGGCGACACGCCACACACACACCAGGCGACACGCCACACACACACCAGGCGACCCGTCACACACACACTCATACACCAGACGACACACACACCAGAGAAAGGGGACAGGCACAACATAAACAACCGCGCCATGCCTCCCTGTCTGACAGAGAATGAAATATTAAAGCTATGCAACATGAGGCAATTATGGCCTGTGAACATAGTTCCAGCTTTGACATTGTTAGGAGCACACAATGACTGACTGGACGAAGACATCGATCGCTGCAAACTTTTACTGCAGTGGGCTAAATCAGGGTCACACAGAGTGTTTCTTGGTAGGCTTAAACAAATCTACTTTAAACTAAAGTATACACCTCACACACATCGTTATGCGCTTAAAAGAAATAAGACACCTGTACCATGTCAGATATAGAGTTGAAATGCATTTAATTTGGAGTTTATACACATCACAGAAGACTGAAATATAACAAAACTGTTTGACATAGAAACACCAGATTTTCGTCCCATGAGGCCAAAGTGGGGGCTTTTGGTCATTCACTCCCTGGATGGTACGTGGGGTATTAACTTGCTGAAACCTATGGGTGTCATTCTAGTAGTGATGAAGTTATTGACCGAGGTGTCAGATGTAGCTCCAGGGCGTCTGTCTGTCCTCGTCTCTCCACTATACTGTCTATGTGTGTCTTGAGTCGCTGAAGCATTGCCCTCCCTCCTTACCTTCCTCTTTACTTTCCTCCCCTCCCTTCCCCCCCTTCTTCTCTCCTCCTCCTCCCCTCCCTCTTCCTACTATATCCCTGCTTGGCCCCCTTGGGGGTCCCCGTGTCCTGTCCGAGTGCCACTGTGCGTGACTTTCATTAGCTACCACCTTGAAGACTCTGTCATGCACAAACATAACCCGGACACACACGGCTGAAAATGAGCTGCCACTCTGGACACGGGCCCGACAACAAAAGCCATTATATTCTCAATGCTAGCCGGCAGCGTTGTAGCGTAGTGTAGCGTCGCCCTAAACAGGGCTCAGCTGTACTGCAGCCTGGAGGGATGTTATTTCTCTTCATATCCCTATTGATTAGTCACAGAAACAGGTTTCACTTGTCATGTATGGTCCGAGGAGTTTGGCAGGAGGAGGAGGGTTCGGCGGTTTCTTTCTGCTGGAGGGATAAAAACGTCTCTGTTTCTCCCTTTTTCTTTTGTCCTAACCATGCTCATCCCCGCTGAGTTGTTTTTTTCTCTCTCTCCCTCTGTCTATCTCTGGTATTGCCGTCTGTCTCGTCTGTCCTTCTGTCGGCTGGTTTTCTGGCTGGCTTGGTTGGTGTCGGGGGTTTGAATGGGGGTTGTGATGTGGGGGAATAGGTGGCCATGCGTCCAGGAGGGCAATGCTTCAGCAGTTGCATGGAGTCAGTATGTACTCCCACGACGAGCACCACACCACCTCCTACAACTGGAGCGAGAGAGGTAAGGGGGGGGCGCAGTGCACCGCCACGTGCGGCCCACTGTCCGCAACTCCGTCGGCCAGTACGTCCGTCCTGTGGCCCCACGTTGCTCTGTCACCGTCCATGTCCTGTCTAGAGATGTTCAGGGACACACGCTTGTTGCTCTTGTACTTGGGGTTGACAGGATGAACACGGTTGTGTACTTTATCTCTCCATGGCTTATAGGAGTGTGTGCTGTGTCCAAGGTACAGCTGTTCTGTATGTGCTTAGTGTACACTGTCCTAATGTTTGCATGCCACGGACACACATCTTTATTGCTGCGTTTTTGCTTGTTCAGTTTTGTTTGCTTGCCTGATAATCCAAGACACTGTGAAATGCCATGAGGTGCATTAATGATGTGCTGGTTCCTTATTCTGATACACTTTTTATTTTCTACTGTTAGTAAAGACAGAGTAGGGCAGAGAGAAAGCAGTGTTTAGCTAGAGCCCTTTCCAATTTGTTCCATTTGCCTTTTGAATGAAAATATTAAGAGTGAACCTTGGGCAATGCAGAAATCCCCAGCCGCTGTTAAGTTATAAAGTCTACGGTGTTTGTAGAACAAGCCCAGGCAGCACATAGTCAGGTTGTAAATAATTGAGAAGTGCATGAATCATTCTTGGGCAATACAGAAATACTTTTATGGTGGAGGCAGGAGGCTAAATCTATAAATATGTAATGGAGGATCCGAATGCCTAGCAAGGCAAGGGGTCAACACAATCTGTGTGTTTTGATGTGATGTGTGTGCGTCCACCTATTTTGTGTGTGTGTGTACAGTATGAGTACCTGTGTTTTGTGTGTGTGTGTGTGTGTGTGTGTGTGTGTGTGTGTGTGTGTGTGTGTGTGTGTGTGTGTGTGTGTGTGTGTGTGTGTGTGTGTGTGTGTGTGTGTGTGTGTGTGTGTGTGTGTGTGTGTGTGTGTGTGTGTGTGTGTGTGTGTGTGTGTGTGTGTGTGTGTGTGTGCACATCAGGTTATTTATTGAACCTGCAGTGAGTGAGAGAACATAATAATGGGAAAATTCAAAAGGACAGAAATGGTTTCGTACTGTGTGTTTGCTTTCATTGGGCCATAATCAAATGAGTCATAGATGGATCCATCGGTAACCAAGCACTACAGGTGTGACTTCATGTTGGTTTGTGGTGTGTGTGTCTGTCTCTGCGTGTGTGTGTGTGTGTGTATTTGTGTGTTGCACGTGTGTGTGTGCTCTCACTTGGCTGCTCGTTGTCTCTCCTCCCTTTTAAGCAGCTGTTTTCTCCCTTCTCTATGTTCCACATCTCTCTCTTCCTGGTCTTATTGCCTTGTTTCTCTTTCTGTATATCACCCTCTGTTTTCTGTCTGTCTGCATACTCCATTGTCCTATTCCTGTTCTCTCTCTCTTCTTCTCTCCACTCTGTCTACTGTTATCCTTCCTTCCTTTTTTCCTTTTTTCCTTTTATCCTTCCTTCCTTCCTTCCTTCCTTCCTTCCTTCCTTCCTTCCTTCCTTCCTTCCTTCCTTTTTTCCTTTTATCCTTCCTTCCTTCCTTTTTTCCTTCCTTTTTTCCTTCCTTTTTTTCCTTCCTTCCTTCCTTCCTTCCTTCCTTCCTTCCTTCCTTTTCTCTCTCTCTCTCTTTCTCTCCTTCCTTCCTTCCCTCTCACTCTCTCTCTCTCTCTCTCCCTCCCTCCCTCTCCCCCCCTCTGCCTCATTGTGTCTGTGTCCTTCACCGTAATTTGTTGCAAAGCAGAAAGTAGAGAGAACTCATTCAGTCGCTCGCGGAGCTCCAGTGTGTCCAGCATTGATCGCGACACCAAGGAGTCAGTGACCACGCTGCAGTTCGGAGAGTCCTACGGCCGTAAGGGCGATGCTCTGCCTACCGCCTGCCTGTGGGTGGGCACCAGCCTGGGCGTGGTCCTGCTCCTGCCCATATCCATCCCCACAGAAGAGGAGGAGAGGATGGAGGAGCCCATCACCATGGGGCCCAGTGGTGAGCCTGTCTGCCTGAGGGAATGATAGATTGTCTGGGGGAAGGAGATCCCGAATGTGGCCTGCCTTAGCCTTCATTATTTTGATGTCATTGACATTAGACAGGATTGTAATGGAGGAATCACTCACTGACTCACAGGGTAGGGTGTAGGGGTGCAGGTTCATAGAGGGCATGGTTGTGGGGGAGGGGCTTACTCTTCAAGCCCACCTAAGTAACAATTGAGAAGAGATTATCGAGATGCTAACGTGGGTGTGATAATGGGATTTGCAGGTTGGCATTCTTCGCTGCCCTCCTACTCTCTCATTCCATTTCAATGACTGATATTAGTCAATATTAGATAGCAAGATCAGAAAGAATTGAATGTTTGGTGAATATAGAAAAGATCTCGGATGTCACATTACCGAAAGTGCTATCTTTTCTTATCTTGTCTTATCTGCCTCTTTCCATGGCACACCCAGGTACCGTCCTGATGCTAAAAGGCTCTGTGTTGCGATTTGCCTTCCTGGACTGTGGGGGCGCTCTCATTCAGAGTCCCTACGAGGTGTGGCGGGACCCCAACGGTCCGGAGGACCCCGACCGGCCCCGCAGGCGCAAGCTGATCAACTTCTCCCCATCATCCTCCCAGGAGGCGTGCGGTGACGGTCACCTGGCCGTTGTGTGCTCTGAGAAGCAGGCCAAGGTCATCCTCATGCCCACCCAGGCTGTCCTGTTCACCCACAACATCACCGAGTCCTCCTTCCTCCTGCGGGCTGACGTTGTCTCCGTCTGCAACAGCGTCTGCCTGGCCTGCTTCTGCGCCAACGGACACATCATGACCCTAAGGTATACGGTCGGTCTTTCTCATGCCTGTTAAAAGCTGTCTTGGTCGTGTTCCCTTGATGGATCGAAAAAGACCTGTCTTTCTGTCGTATTCCTACAGGCCCATGAGATGACTTCTACTACTACCACCCTTGACAGCGTTGTGTTTTTTCTGTTGTTGTCTCCTCCCAGTTTGCCCAGTCTAAGACCCCTGATGGATATCAACTACCTTCCCTTGACCGACTTGCGTATCGCCCGGACCTTTGTCTTCACTAACGGAGGCCAGGCCCTGTATCTGAGCTCTCCTACAGAGATACAGCGTCTCACATACAGCCAGGAGATGACGGACAACCTACAGGTCAGCACCCATCTGTGTGTGCATTTGTGTACTGTGGAGTTTGAATGATCTGTACTTGTTTTGTGTGTGTGTGTGTGTGTGTGTGTGTGTGTGTGTGTGTGTGCGTGCGTGCGTGCGTGCGTGCGTGCGTGCGTGCGTGCGTGTGTGTGTGCGTGTGTGTGTGCGTATCTGTGCATGTGTTTGTGTGTCTATCCTTGGTAATCTCATTGCTCTGTGGGTATGACAGCACATTGCGTCCTGCAGCTTAGGCAGAGTGATTTCTCAGAGCCAGTGGTGCAGTAAATATATGGGTGCTAGAATTGATACCTTTGCTAAAGCCCAATCATGACAGTGGCCATTGAAGTGAAATGTCACGCTTGTCATGTGTGGTTTGAGCTCCACTGCGCTGACTCCGTGGTGGTGGAGTGTGTGTGTGCACAGCATTGGCGCGTAGTGAATGACATGTAGCTCAACTATATTTTGCAGTAGCTTGGTGGTAGTTGAACTACATTCTAATCTAGGTAGTGTTTTCAGTAGTTAATGACTTTTTTTGTCATGTCGCGCTGTAGCTAACTACTGGAACTACACACTATACATTCAGCAAAGATAAAATAAAATATGGTTGGCAGGAATTTCCTTTCTTTTTCGGCATCAGATCTGCCCAATTCTCACTTGAAACTAAACGCTGACATTCTGTACATTACCTTAGAAAAATGGATGACGCAGTGGATTGGAGTTTTCACTAATGAATTGCACTTATACCACAGTGGCAAAATAAAACAACATTAAAGCACACATTTACTGGTAGAAATAACATTTCTTGTTGTTGATATATACAGTATATATATATATATATATATATATATATATATATATATATATATATATATATATATATATTTACAAAAAAAAGCAAATTCATGCTTTCTCATCTTTTGTTTACGGTCATTTGTTAGATTAGTTCTATATCTAGAGACAGGACCCAGACGTTAGTTCTATTAGTTCTATATCTAGAGACAAGATCCAGTCGTTAGTTCTATCAGGTTTATATATAGAGACAAGACCCAGTCAGTTTGATTATTTCTATATCTAGAGACAAGACCCAGTCGTTAGTTCTATATCTAGAGACAAGAGCCAGTTGTTAGTTCTATTATTTCTATATCTAGAGACAAGACCCAGTTGTTAGTTCTATTATTTCTATATCTAAGACCCAGTCGTTAGTTATATTTCGTTTTATTTTTGTAATGGAAGTGTAACTTCATTTATTGCAGTGTGAAGGAATCGGTAGTTAGGAAAACTATATTTTCAGAGTAGCTTTCCCAACACTGTGTGTGTGTGTTGCTATAGAGCCATCACAACAAACACACACTAATAAGAGCAGACATTGGTGAAGCTCCAGCTTCAGACATGCAGTCCTTCTCATCCAGCAACATGACTGAACATGCAGCATAATCCTACTGCCATCTGCTGGCACAGTAAAACTCCAACACTGATATGCTTCTCAGCAAGTGTCATTTTTGAAATCGGCAGACAAGTGATGACTTCCCCTACAATATTTCAAGCCTGTTTCATCAACTGCGTGCTTTTTTTAGCAAACTTGCAATCCCTAAATATCCACAAATCCCATTGTGCGTAATCTGCTGTTGTGTGCCTCTGGTTCGATATGACTGTTACTGTGTGTTTATGTTGGTTAGTTAGTACTGTGTTAGGACTGTGTTACTGTGTGTTTATGTTGGTTAGAAATGTGTATTAATGTGTGTGTGTGTATTAATGTGTATGTGTGTGTGTACTTGTGTGTGCAGGTATTAATCTGTGTTGTGTGTGTGTGTGTGTGTGTGTGTGTGTGTGTGTGTGTGTGTGTGTGTGTGTGTGTGTGTGTGTGTGTGTGTGTGTGTGTGTGTGTGTGTGTGTGTGTGTGTGTGTGTGTGTGTGTGTGTGTGTGTGTGTGTGTGTGTGTGTGTGTGTGTGTGTGTGATTTGTCATGTGCCGAATGGATGCCGTTGGATGTGCATTGTGTCAAGAAGCAGTGTGGCTTGGTTGGGTTGTGTTTCGGAGGAGGCATGGCTCTCGACCTTCGCCTCTCCCGAGTCTGTACGGTTGCAGGGATGAGACAAGACTGTAACTACTACCAGTTAGATACCACGGAATTGGGGAGATTAAAAAGGGGTTCAAAATAAAATAAAAACTATGCAATTAAAGTGAGAAAATTAACAAATAGATAAAAATAAAATAGTAACACAATAACAATAACGAGACTATATACAGTACAGGCTATATACTGTACAAGGTGTTCTGTACAAGGTATACATGAATGTTTACGAGCCTGCTGCTCCTACCACCACTCAGTCAGACTGCTCTATCAAATCATAGAATTCATTCTAACATAATAACACACAGAAATACGAGCCTTAATATGGTTGAATCCGGAAAGTATTATTTCGAAAACACGTTTATTATATCAGTGAAATACAGAACCGTTCCGTATTTTATCTAACGGGTGGCATCCCTAAGTCTAAATATTGCTGTTACATTGCACAACCTTCAATGTTATGTCATAATTACGTACAATTAGTTAGCAACGAGCCAGGCGGCCCAAACTGTTGCATATACCCTGACTCTGCGTGCAATGAACGCAAGAGAAGTGACACAATTTCACCTGGTTAATATTGCCTGCTAACCTGGATTTCTTTTAGCTAAATATGCAGGTTTAGAAATATATACTTCTGTGTATTGATTTTAAGAAAGGCATTGGTGTTTATGGTTAGGTACCGTCGTGCAACGATGAAGCTTTTTTGTTAAATCATCCCCCGTTTGGCGAAGTTGGCTGTCTTTGTTAGGAAGAAATAAACTGTCTTCACACAGTTCGCAATGAGCCAGGCGGCCCAAACTGCTGCATATACCCTGACTCTGTTGCAAGAGAAGTGACACAATTTACCTAGTTAAAATAAATTTATGTTAGCAGGCAATATGAACTAAATATGCAGGTTTAAAAATATATACGTTTGTATTGATTTTAAGAAAGGCATTGATGTTTATGGTTAGGTACACGTTGGAGGAACGACAGTCCTTTTTCGGGAATGCGCACAACATCGATTATATGCAACGCAGGACACGCTAGTTAAACTAGTAATATCATCAACCATGTGTAGTTAACTAGTGATTATGATTGATTGATCGTTTTATAAGATAAGTTTAATGCTAGCTAGCAACTTACCTTGGCTTCTTACTGCATTCGAGTAACAGGCAGGCTCCTCGTGGAGTGCAATGAGAGGCAGGTGGTTAGAGTGTTGGACTAGTGAACTGTAAGGTTGCAAGATTGAATCCCGGAGCTGACAAGGTAAAAATCTGCCCTGAACAAGGCAGTTAACCCACCGTTCCTAGGCCATCATTGAAAATAAGAATGTGTTCTTAACTTGCCAAGTTAAATAAAGGTGTAAAAAAAATATTAAAAAATAAAATCGGTGTCCAAAAATACAGATTTACGATTGTTATTAAAATTTGAAATCGGCCCTAATTAATCGGCCATTCCGATTAATCGGTTTACCTCTAGTTCGAGGTAGTTTGATTGAGATAATATGTACATGTAGGTTTGGTTAGGTGATTGATTCATGTACTATGTACAAGTAGGTACATTTACATTACATTTAAGTCATTTAGCAGACACTCTTATCCAGAGCGACTTACAAATTGGTGCATTCACCTTATGACATCCACTGGAACAGTCACTTTACAATAGTGCATCTAAATCTTAAAGGGGGGGGGGCGTGAGAAGGATTACTTATCCTATCCTAGGTATTCCTTAAAGAGGTGGGGTTTCAGGTGTCTCCGGAAGGTGGTGATTGACTCCGCTGTCCTGGCATCGTGAGGAAGTTTGTTCCACCATTGGGGGGCCAGAGCAGCGAACAGTTTTGACTGGGCTGAGCGGGAACTGTACTTCCTCAGTGGTAGGGAGGCGAGCAGGCCAGAGGTGGATGAACGCAGTGCCCTTGTTTGGTTGTAGGGCCTGATCAGAGCCTGGAGGTACTGAGGTGCCGTTCCCCTCACAGCTCCGTAGGCAAGCACCATGGTCTTGTAGCGGATGCGAGCTTCAACTGGAAGCCAGTGGAGAGAACGGAGGAGTGGGGTGACGTGAGAGAACTTGGGAAGGTTGAACACCAGACGGGCTGCGGCATTCTGGATGAGTTGTAGGGGTTTAATGGCACAGGCAGGGAGCCCAGCCAACAGCGAGTTGCAGTAATCCAGACGGAAGATGACAAGTGCCTGGATTAGGACCTGCGCCGCTTCCTGTGTGAGGCAGGGTCGTACTCTGCGGATGTTGTAGAGCATGAACCTACAGGAACGGGCCACCGCCTTGATGTTAGTTGAGAACGACAGGGTGTTGACCAGGATCACGGCAAAGTTCTTAGCGCTCTGGGAGGAGGACACAATGGAGTTGTCAACCGTGATGGCGAGATCATGGAACGGGCAGTCCTTCCCTGGGAGGAAGAGCAGCTCCGTCTTGCTGAGGTTCAGCTTGAGGTGGTGATCCGTCATCCACACTGATATGTCTGCCAGACATGCAGAGATGCGATTCGCCACCTGGTCATCAGAAGGGGGAAAGGAGAAGATTAATTGTGTGTCGTCTGCATAGCAATGATAGGAGAGACCATGTGAGGTTATGACAGAGCCAAGTGACTTGGTGTATAGCGAGAATAGGAGAGGGCCTAGAACAGAGCCCTGGGGGACACCAGTGGTGAGAGCGCGTGGTGAGGAGACAGATTCTCGCCACTCCACCTGGTAGGAGCGACCTGTCAGGTAGGACGCAATCCAAGCGTGGGCCGCGCCGGAGATGCCCAACTCGGAGAGGCTGGAGAGGAGGATCTGATGGTTCACAGTATCGAAGGCAGCCGATAGGTCTAGAAGGATGAGAGCAGAGGAGAGAGAGTTAGCTTTAACAGTGCGGAGCGCCTCCATGATACAGAGAAGAGCAGTCTCAGTTGAATGACTAGTCTTGAAACCTGACTGATTTGGATCAAGAAGGTCATTCAGAGAGAGATAGCGGGAGAGCTGGCCAAGGACGGCACGTTCAAGAGTTTTGGAGAGAAAAGAAAGAAGGGATACTGGTCTGTAGTTGTTGACATCGGAGGGATCGAGTGTATATTTTTTCAGAAGGGGTGCAACTCTCGCTCTCTTGAAGACGGAAGGGACGTAGCCAGCGGTCAGGGATGAGTTGATGAGCGAGGTGAGGTAAGGGAGAAGGTCTCCGGAAATGGTCTGGAGAAGAGAGGAGGGGATAGGATCAAGCGGGCAGTTTGTTGGGCGGCCGGCCGTCACAAGACGCGAGATTTCATCTGGAGAGAGAGGGGGAGAAAGAGGTCAGAGCACAGGGTAGGGCAGTGTGAGCAGAACCAGCGGTGTCGTTTGACTTAGCAAACGAGGATCGGATGTCGTCGACCTTCTTTTCAAAATGGTTGACGAAGTAAATAATAATAATATATGCCATTTAGCAGACGCTTTTATCCAAAGCGACTTACAGTCATGTGTGCATAGTCATCTGCAGAGAGGGAAGGAGGGGGGGATTCAGGAGGGAGGAGAAGGTGGCAAAGACCTTCCTAGGGTTAGAGGCAGATGCTTGGAATTTAGAGTGGTAGAAAGTGGCTTTAGCAGCAGAGACAGAGGAGGAAAATGTAGAGAGGAGGGAGTTTCCGCTCGGCTGCCCGGAGCCCTGTTCTGTGAGCTCGCAATGAGTCGTCGAGCCACGGAGCGGGAGGGGAGGACCGAGCCGGCCTGGAGGATAGGGGACATAGAGAGTCAAAGGATGCAGAAAGGGAGGAGAGGAGGGTTGAGGAGGCAGAATCAGGAGATTAGCGAGTAGCGGGGGAGAGAGAGCGAAGGTTGGGACGGCGCGATACCATCCGAGTAGGGGCAGTGTGGGAAGTGTTGGATGAGAGCGAGAGGGAAAAGGATACAAGGCAGTGGTCGGAGACTTGGAGGGGAGTTGCAATGAGGTTAGTGGAAGAACAGCATCTAGTAAAGATGAGGTCGAGCGTATTGCCTGCCTTGTGAGTAGGGGGGGAAGGTGAGAGGGTGAGGTCAAAAGAGGAGAGGAGTGGAAAGAAGGAGGCAGAGAGGAATGAGTCAAAGGTAGACGTGGGGAGGTTAAAGTCGCCCAGAACTGTGAGAGGTGAGCCGTCCTCAGGAAAGGAGCTTATCAAGGCATCAAGCTTATTGATGAACTCTCCGAGGGAACCTGGAGGGCAATAAATGATAAGGATGTTAAGCTTGAAAGGGCTGGTAACTGTGACAGCATGGAATTCAAAGGAGGCGATAGACAGATGGGTAAGGTGAGAAAGAGAGAATGACCACTTGGGAGAGATGAGGATCCCGGTGCCACCACCCCGCTGACCAGAAGCTCTCGGGGTGTGCGAGAACACGTGGGCGGACGAAGAGAGAGCAGTAGGAGTAGCAGTGTTGTCTGTGGTGATCCATGTTTCCGTCAGTGCCAAGAAGTCGAGGGACTGGAGGGAGGCATAGGCTGAGATGAACTCTGCCTTGTTGGCCGCAGATCGGCAGTTCCAGAGGCTACCGGAGACCTTGGAACTCCACGTGGGTCGTGCGCCCTGGGACCACCAGATTAGGGTGGCCGCTGCCACACGGTGTAGAGCGTTTGTATGGTCTGTGCAGAGAGGAGAGAACAGGGATAGACAGACACATAGTTGACAGGCTACAGAAGAGGCTACGCTAATGCAAAGGAGATTGGAATGACAAGTGGACTACACGTCTCGAATGTTCAGAAAGTTAAGCTTACGTAGCAAGAATCTTATTGACTAAAATGATTAAAATGATACAGTACTGCTGAAGTAGGCTAGCTGGCAGTGGCTGCGTTGTTGACTTTGTAGGCTAGCTGGCAGTGGCTGCGTTGTTGACACTACACTAATCAAGTCGTTCCGTTGAGTGTAATAGTTTCTACAGTGCTGCTATTCGGGGGCTAGCTGGCTAGCTAGCAGTGTTGTTTACATTACGTTGCGTTAAGAGAACGACAATAGCTGGCTAGCTAACCTAGAAAATCGCTCTAGACTACACAATTATCTTTGATACAAAGACGGCTATGTAGCTAGCTATGTAGCTAGCTACGATCAAACAAATCAAACCGTTGTACTGTAATGAAATGAAATGAAAATGTGATACTACCTGTGAATGCGACCGGGTTGTTGAGTGCGAAGTTCTATTCGGAAGACGTTGGCTAGCTGTTGGCTAGCTAGCAGAGTCACCTACGTTAAGGATGACAAATAGCTGGCTAGCTAACCTCGGTAAATTAAGATAATCACTCTAAGACAATACACTCTAAACTACACAATTATCTTGGATACGAAGACAGCAAAGACAACTATGTAGCTAGCTAACACTACACTAATCAAGTCGTTCAGTTGAGTGTAATAGTTTCTACAGTGCTGCTAATCACCAAGGAACTTGAAACTCTTGACCCGCTCCACTACAGCTGTCAGATTTGCCAAATGGAGAGCGGGGTAGAGCTTTGTATGCATCTCTGTGTGTGGAGTAAAGGTGGTCTAGGATTTTATGTCCCTGGTTGCACATGTGACATGCTGGTAAAAATTTGGTAAAACTGATTTAAGTTTGCCTGCATTAAAGTCCCCTGCCACTAGGAGCTCCGCTTCTGGGTGAGTATTTTATTCATTGTTAATGGCCTTATAGAGTTGGCTGAGAGCGTCTTAGTGCCAGTTTTGCTTTGTGGTGGTAAATAGACGGCTACAAATAATACAGATGAGAACTCTCTTGGTAGATCGTGTGGTCGACAGCTTTTCATAAGGTACTCTACCTCAGGCGAGCAATACCTTGAGACTTCTTTAATGTTAAACATCGCGCACCAGCTGTTATTGACAAAAAGACACACACCCCCACCCATCTTACCAGAGGTAGTGTCTCTGTTCTGCCGGTGCATGGAAAATCCCTGCAGCTCTATATTGTTTGTTTCTTCGTTCAGCCACGTCTCGGTGAAACATAAGATGTTGCAGTTTTTAATGTCCCGTTGGTAGGATAATCTTAATGGTAGGTCATCGATTTTATTTTCCAACAATTGCACGTTAGCAAGAAGAATGGAAGGCATTGGGAGTTTGCTCGCCTCCGAATTCTCAGAAGAATCCCTGATCTGCTTCCCCTTTTCCGGTGTCTTTTCTTCATGCAAAAGGCATGGATCTGGGCCTGTTCCAGTGAAACCAGGATATCCTTCTCGTCAGACTCATTAAAGGAAAAAGTTATATTTGCATGATTTAGCATAATTAATCATTACCGTTGGCTCGACTGACCAATACCTCACAAAAGGCTTTCTCTCTCTCCAAGTTGAGACTTTGAAACTGAGATACCTCAGTTCTTCCCGTAGCAATATTCTGTGCTTACTGCCAAGTTGAGGAACAGTGATAGTGAGGATTCCTCCATACACGATCAGTCATTCACCCGCATGGCTGGGTTGCCTTTGTAATCCGTAATAGTTTGCAAGCCCAGCCACATCGGACGAGCGTCAGAGCTGGTGTAATAGGATTCGATCTTAAACTTGTATTGATGCTTTGCCTGTTTGATAGTTCATTGGAAGGTGTAAGGGAAGGTTTTCTTATAAGCGGCCAAATTTGTATTCCACTCCTTGAAAGAGGCAGCTCTAGCCATTCCCTCAGTGAGGATGTTACCTGTAATCCAATACTTCTGGTTGGCATATGTACATACGGTCACTGATGCACTTATTAATTAAGCCGGTGACTGATGTGGTAAACTCCTCAATGTCGTCGGATGAATCCCGGAACATATTCCAATCTGTGCTAGCGAATATGTCCTGTAGCTTAGTGTCCGCTTCATCTGACCACTTCCGTATTGAGTTCATGACTTGTACTTCCTGTTTGAGTTTTTGCTTGTAAGCCGGAATCAGGAATATAGAGTTATGGTTATGGTTACACAGGAGACATGCTGGTAGAAATTAGGTAAAATGGATTTCAGTTTCCCTGCATTAAAATCCCTGGCCACTGGGAGCGCTGCATCTAGGTGAGCTTATGGCTTTATACAACTCGTTGAAGGCGGTCTTACTGCCAGCATTGGTTTGTGGCGGTAAATAGACAGCTTTGAAAAATATAGATTAAAACTATTTTAGTAAATAGTGTGTTCTACAGCTTATCATGCGGTATTCTAACTCCGATGAGCAGAACCTTGAGACTTCCTTAAGTTAATATTAGAGATTGCGTAATAGCTGTTGTTGACAAAGAGACACACACTCCCTCCCCTCAGCTGTTATGTCTTGCCAATGTATAGAAAAAACAGCTAGATTTATATATTTCTTGGTCAGCTACAACTCGGTGAAACATTGGATATTACAGTTAATCTGATCATATTGATAGGACAGGCTCGAATGGAGCTCATCCAGTTTATTTTCCAGTGATTGCACGTTCACCAATAGAAAGGAGGGTAATGGCGACTCATCCACTCGCCATCTCATTAGATATTTCGCACCCTGACCTCAACAGCGCTGTCTCCGCCTCCTCCGAATTACAGAGATTTGTGCCTGGTCTGGGATGAGCATTATATCCTTTGCCTCCGATTCGTTGAAATAGAAGTCCTCATCCAAATCGAGGTTAGTATTCGCTGTTTTAATATCCATAAGCTATTTTTGGTCATATGCAATGATGGCCGAAACATTATGTGGGAAAAAGTTAGGAACATTGTAAAAAAACACAAAATATCAAAACTGGTCAGGAGCTCGTAAAACGGCAGGCCTCCCCTCCGGCGCCATTCTTTTGTGTGTCATAATTAGTGTGTGTGTATTAATGTGTGCGGTGTATTGATTCAGGACATGCTGGGGGAGCTGTTCACTCCTATAGAAACACCAGAGGCCCAGAACAAAGGATTCCTCAAAGGCTTCTTTGGGGGCAACGCCCAGACCTTCGACAGAGAGGAGCTGTGTAGGTTACCTTCTATATTTTACGTGTGTTATTTATGTGTACCAAGTAAGCATGTGAGAGACAATTTGACACATATGAACCTTTTCCCATCCTTTATCTTTTCAATTCTCTCTGCCTCTCGCTCCTATCCATCTCTCCAATTTATTTTTCTATCTTTTTCTTTCTAACTATCATCTCCCTCCCCTCCTCTCCATCTCCCTATAGTTGGGGAGGCAGCAGCGGGAAAGGCCTCTCGGAGTTTGGCCCAGCACATCCCTGGTCCAATGGGATTGGAGAACATGAAGGCTGCAGCCGGCGGCGTCGTGGGGGACCTGGCCCGAGCCCGCATCGCCCTGGACCAGAGAGGAGAGAGACTGGGCGAGCTGGAGGAACGCACCGCCCTCATGATGAACAGCGCCGAGACCTTCTCCACACACGCCCACCAGGTACGACCCCCCCCCCAGCCAGTGATTGTGTGATGAAGCAACTTGTGGAGAGCAAGAGGGGTGTGTTATAAGGTGGTATGTATCTTACCCTGTGTCTCTTTTCTATCTGTTCTCCACAGGTGATGCTGAAACATAAGGACAAGAAATGGTATCAGCTTTAAAGGCAGGACAGCGGGCTGTGACTGCCCCTCCACCTGGTGGGGGGGCACTATGCTGGGACATGGACCTTTACTCGATGGACATGAGAGCGATAGAGATAGACACAAGAGGGACTTTGTGTTAACGGGCCTCTCTGTAGGCCGTCTGTACATCATTGTCACAAGACTTGGACAGAGGGCAGTCACTTATCTAGACTATAGTGAGATGGACACAGACCAGGAAGTAAGTTGGTACGACAGGGGGAACCCAAAGTGGATGATGACAGTCCATCAGTGTGTGTGGGTGGGTTACCCAGATCTTGCTGTGTAGATACTCTAAAGTTAATAATCCAACAAGACTGCATGAAACTAAACAGATGAGTACAAAAAAAAGTAAAACTGCAATATTAGAAAGCAGCATGCTACTTTAACAGAGGGAAATAAAACAAAATAAAACTTTTATTTAATAATATAAGCCAACAACAGAAAGTATGAAAAAAACTTTATATTTTTTGAAATATGGAAAAAAAGATATATAAAAACGAAAATGTATTCCTGCATAGCTATAAAGCCACATTTTTCTGTTAGCCTTTTTTTTATTACTTTCATTTGGTTTTTGAACACATTCTGAACACACATAATTTCAGTTTCAATACTTTCTTTACACAATACTGATGATACTATTCATATTCCCACCATTAGACACTGAGCTCAACCTATATCATTATCCAAGATCTCTGTGGTGTACTCACAGTGCAAAAACACAATCTAGTCTATCAACATATATCACTCCACACATTCTGAACAACTGAATTGTCAATTTTACTGGCACTAATTTCATTCTCTTGGCTGCTACTACTGACTAGACCCGTTACCAGGAAAAAAAAAGGTACATTTCACCCCCCCCTGCCAGAAATGTGTGAACACAGAGAATATATTGATTAATAATGTGTGAACACAGAGAATATATTGGTTAATAATGTGTGAACACAGAGAATATATTGATTAATAATGTGTGAACGGTCATGGAAATGAGTTGTGTTGGCTGAGGTGCCACGGTGATAGTAGACTGTGAGGTCTGGTTGAGTGTGTTTATATTTCTAATCTGAACATATATAACATGATGTAATAATTCACGTGCCATAAATCAAGATGGGTGAAGCCCCTTACTGTAAACTAGCAAAGAGCTAATACTATGTGGTAGTAATGACGTGTTTGCTGTAGATAAGAGTAGGCTAGCTGAGCCCAACTTTCCAGTATGGCCGCTGATAGGCGTCTGTTGCTGTAACTGGGTTTCTGGTTCTTTTGACAGAAATGTGACACCTTTTTTAAAGGTTTTGTTTTTGTTGTTGTTTGTTGCTTCTTCATTGGAATCTTCTGCTGCCTTTCTCATATTATGTATGAGTTTGTTGAGCCAGTGTGTGTCTCACGCAAGCCCATGTAAAGACAAAACTCTTACTCTTTCTTCTGCCAAAGCAATTCACGAATGAAGGTGTCAGTTGGAGGATTGTGTCATCATATGTTATTGTGGGTGGTGGGTCCCGTGTTTACATTTTGGTATCCAGAGTGGTCCTCTTTTGCACGTTGATGAGAAAACTATGCTTCAGATGTCTCCAGGGGTCTTGTTGAAAAGGAGTAGGTCTAGCTAAACGACTGACGTAGAGTCAGATCCATTTAAACACTACTACCATTCCGGATCAAAAATATCCTGCGGTCGGTCCGTGTTGTTGATCTATATGGAGAAATGTAATAGGACTAACAATAGCCTACCATCATGAGTCTTGCGGTTGTCAGGTGTCGTTGGCACATACAGTATATGGATCTTCTATGTTACACATATTGGTACATGTAATGAGTTTGATATGAGTTTGAAGCAAAGGTGTTTCTATTCTTCGTTTTACTCGTAATTGCTCTTGATGACCTTAATGTAACCCCCCCTTATCCTCACCCCCTAGTGGATGGTGGTAGCCTCTTCTCTGCTAAATGATCATCTATGTACAAAGATTGTTCTATGATACATGTTATTGTATATGTTGTACAAGTCAATAGGTGTACACGTAACACTGACAAGTCCTCTCGTAACTCATCTATTGTGACATGACAATACCATCATTTATTTTTCTGTTTTCAAAGGTTATGTTTGTATTTTTAAATGATATACGAAAGTCTAAATGATTGTTATGACCACAACAGTCACTCACTCTCCCTCACCGACACTCACATATCCACCCTGCCTTGAACCACAGAAAGGTGGTTACCATAACCATACAGGCAACCATTCTCTCACACAACATATGTTACACAACACACACACACACACGCACACACGCACACACACACGCACACACACACACACACACACACACACACACACACACACACACACACACACACACACACACACACACACACACACACACACACACACACACACACACACACACACACACACACACAGGTAAAAACCTGCATTATCACTATTCATTTCACTCTGCTCCTTCTCAGGCTAATGAGACATTCCTAAAGGACAGGCAGTCTACTGTACTGGGAGCCAGTCAGCCCCAGACCCTAGAAAGATTTGGATTCGATTGCCTGGCTGCTTTCCAGGCCAATATGAAAGCCATTGTCCATAACTGATTGTGGTGGTCTAATGAAGAGGGAACAGATGTATTTCCCTATGTGGACTATACCGTCTCTGAGGTTTGTGTTGAGTTAGTACCGGTGCAGTTAACTTCAATGGCTGAGAAAAAGAAAACCGGGACTTTTCCTGACATAAAGGGTGTTTTGTTTGTATGTTTATTTTGATTTTATATCAACTGTACAACAACGCTGGCTGGGAGTAAAGAAAAACACAAAAACATAGAAAAATAGGATATTCTTAGGATATTCTTTCTCTGTAGATGTCTGTTAAATGAATCATGGTACTGTACCTGGTTATTCTGGCTGTGTCTAGTCACTGGAACTCTTGTCCACACTGTTGTTTCCTGGCCAAGCCAACCGTTTCTCTGGTTGTTTTCTCAATGATGGCAGCAAAGTTTGTCTTGTTTAAATGGATTCTACCACCTTTTGTTCTTATTGATATTATAGTAGTGTAATAGAGATTACTGGAAAAAAGAACTGAAAATATGTTGATGCAAATCAAAAATTCAAAATAAACATTGATTGATGTACACACCAGAGAAACCTGTACTGCTTTGTTCCCCCAACTACACTGTAAAGAGCTGTGGTATGAAGCCATAACGATTGTTAAAATTGTAGATTGAAGAGTTTTGTAAACCAACATTGCACCAACACTTTAAAAAGTTGAGCAATATACTACAGAAATATATAGACATACATATGGCTGATTATTTATATTAGGTCAATATAAGTCAAATCCACTATTTTTTTAACCTGTTAAAGATCCACTATTTTTTTAATAGGCAAGTCAGTTAAGAACCAATTCTTAATTACAATTACGGACAAACCCTGACGACGATGGGCAATTGCGACTCGAAATCACGGCCGGATGTGATAAAGCCTGGATTCGAACCAGGGACGCATCTTGCACTGAGACGCAGTGCCTTAGATCGCCGAGCCACTCAGGAGCCCACTACCTAGGAACATTGAAGCACAAACCCCTCATCTAAAATTGTTTTCACTTAGTCATTGAAAATGTGCCCTTGCATGGCAGTAAATACGTGTGGCCCAATGGCTTTTCCCGACTCGTTTGGTCCAATCAGCTTCCCGTTCTACCAGACGTTGTGGGGGCGACCAATCAGATTGCCAGGCTCGCCTGTCTGCGAATAACTTCTACCCAAACCGGCCAGGATTTTGTGTCCATGTATGTTTTATTATAAACTTTACCGATAAAAATGTGACACAGCAAACTAATAGAAATGCGCCGTGTTGTGTATATGTGAGTATAGTATACACACATCGAAACATTGCATCCGCATATTTGCCAGAAAGGGTGTTTCGCTGGATGTAGGCTATACACTGCTGGCGGCCAGATGTCGAATTATCCGGCGTTTCCTACATTTTACCGGGATGGTCATTTTTACAGGCTTGAAATTCCATTGTAAAATAGCAGTTTGGAAGAGACAAGAGACCAAAGCATTTTCAGAAGAACCGAGTCACAGAAACATGTTGCGTATATTGCTTTCGTTATTTGTGTTGTGCTGTCTGGGGCTGTTGGAACAGACACCTCCCGTGGCTTCAACCGGCGCGGTGCCCAGTGCTACAAGAACTTTGGTATGGGGTTCTGGACTCGAAGCAAATATTGTCCTTCCAGCTCGTTTCTTTTACATACAGACTGTGGACAGCTCGGGGAGAAAGTAAGTATGTCGTTATTCGTCAAGGAAGCCTACCAGACGATACAAAAGCGGCTAGCTAGCTACCGATGGCATGGGCAGTGGACACAATGTAGCGGTGGAATCGTAAAACCACACGTGAATTATGATAGAAAGTGTGCAGATAAAGTCGAGCTGGACGTTTACGTCACTGAACACATCTTTGTGGCACCTCTCCATCTGGGGCAGTTTCCTCCTCCACAGTTGTCATTGTTGTTTTGGGTGTTTACTCACGAGGTCCACTTTTGGCCTGCATAATTGTAACCTACAGGCATTTAACCGTTTTGAAATGGACATATCACCTGGAGTTTAAACTACAGATGGGCCTGTAGTGCCTTCAGAAAGTATTCACACCCCTTGACTTTTTCCCCATTTGTTGTTGCAGCATGGATTCGATTTAGATTATATATTTTTTGTCACTGGCCTACACACAATGCCCCATAATATCAAAGTGGAATTATGTTTACAAATTATTTATTGAGTCAATAAGTATTCAACCCCATTGTTATGGCAAGCCTAAATACGTTTGGGTAACAAGTCACAGAAGTTGTAGGGACACACCTTGTGTGCAATAATGGGGTTAAACATTTTTTTTCCCCCTGACAACCTGATCTCTGTACCCTACACAGTCGAGCAATGAATTTCAAACACAGATTCAACCTCAAAGACCAGGGAGGTTTTCCAATGCCTTGCAAAGAAAGGCACTTATTTGTAGATGGGTTAAAAATTGAAAAAGCAGACATTGAATATCCCTTTGACCATGGTGAAATTATTAATTACACTTCGGAGGGTGCATCAATACACCCAGTCACTACAAAGATACCAGGCTTCCTTCCAAGCTCAGTTGCTGGAGAGGAAGGAAACCGCTCAGGGATTTCAACTTGAGGCCAATGGTGACGTTAAAACAGTTAACGTTTAATGGCTGGGAAAACTGAGGATGGATCAATAACATTAGTTACTCCACAATAAGTGAAAAGAAGGAAGCCTGTACAGAATAAAAATATTCCTGTTTGCAACAAAGTAATACTGCAAAAAATGTGGCAATGCAATTCACTTTTTGTCCTGAGTACAAAGTGTTATGTTTGGGGAAAATCCAATACAACACTACTGAGTAAGTACCATTCTCCATTTTTTTCAATCATAGTGGTGGCTACATCATATTATGGTTATTCTTGTACTCGTTAAGGACTGGGGAGTTTTTCAGGATAATTATTTTTATCGGAATGGAGCTAAGCTCCCACAAAATCCTAGAGGAAAACCTGGTTCAGTCTGCTTTCCATCAGACACTAGGAGATAAATTCACATTTCAGCTAGACAATAACCTTAAACACAAGGCCAAATCTTAACTAGAATTGCATACCAAGAAAACAGTGAATGTTCAATGAGTGGCAGAATTAGCATTTTGACTTAAATCTGCTTGAAAATCTATGGCAAGACCTGAAAGTGGTTGTTTAGCAATGATCAGCAACCAATTTAACAGAACTTTAATATATAAAAAAAGAATAATTGACAAATTATTGCACAAATCAAATGTGAAAAGCTGGTAGACTTACCCAGATAGACTCACAGCTGTAATCACTGCCAAAGATGATTCTAACATGCATTGACTTCGGAAGTTAAATACTTATCTAATCAAGATGTATTAGTGTTTTATTATTTTTTTATTTGAAATGCTAGATTTTTTTTCTTCACATTAACATTAGAGTATTTTGTGTAGATTATTGACAGAAAATGACAATTTAAATACATTTGAATCCCACTTTAACAACAAAATGTGGAAAAAAGTCAAGGGGTATGAATACCTTCTGAAGGCGCTGTAATCAAATTTGTTGATACAATTGTGATCATATGATGACCATCAGCTCAGCCAAATGTAATCTGTTCAGCTCATAGGCCTATGTGTTGTTTCCCTCATGTTTGTATATGTCGCTGTGTACACCATCCAGTTTCACATCATCTCCCGGGGAGAACACATTCGAGGTGAAGATCGTGTCCCCAGTGGAACAGTTCACTAGAATCTGGGTTCAGGTTCTAGATCGCAGAGATGGTTCCTTTCTGGTGCGGTACAGGATGTATGCCAGCTACACAGACCTACACGTCCACATACTGCTCAACGACAAGCATGTCGCGAAGTCCCCATTCATTCTGAAAGGTGAACCAACCAACTAACTCTCTCTTTATGTCTCCCTTTCTCTCCATCTCTCCCTCTCTTTCTCTACCTCAGTCTCTCTGCCTTTGTCAATTCAATTCAAAAGGCTTCATTGGCATGGAAAGTGTTACCACATATAGTGCATTCGGAAAGTGTTCAGACCTTTTCCCTTGTTCTACAGTTTGTTACGTTATCAATCTACACACAATACCCCATAATGACGAGGGGAAAACAGGTTTTTAGACATTTTAGCAAATGTATTCAAACAAAAAACATACCTTATTTACTTAAGTATTCAGACCCTTTGATATGAGACTCGAAATTGAGCTCATGTGCATCCTGTTTCCATTGATCATCCTTGAGATGATTTAACAACTTGATTGGAGTCCGCCTGTGGTCAAATTAATTGATTGGATATGATTTGGAAAGGCACACACCTGTCTATATAAGGTCCCACATTTGACAGTGCATGTCAAACCAAAAACCAAGGTATGAGGTCGAAGGAATTGTCCGTAGTGACCAAATCCTACAATGTGATTTTCAGGATTTTTTGTCTTCTCATTCTGTCTGTCATAGTTGAAATGAACCTTTTTTTTAAAAACCTATGGAATTACCTGGAATTCTGCATAAATTGGTCATCAAATTTGATCTGATTTTCATCTAAGTCACAACAATAGACAAACACAGTGTGCTTAAACTAATAGCACACAAATGGTATTTTTCATGTCTGAAGTTAGCAAATGTGTACCTGGATGTTCCACAACGCTACTGGCAAAATATTCTTTGGACAGATGAAACTACAGTTGAGTTGTTTGGAAGGAGAAAAAAAGGCACAGCACACCAACATCAAAACCTCATCCCAACTGTAAAGTGTGGTGGAGGGAGCATCATGTTTTGTGGATTGATTGCTATCATCGACAGAAAAATGCATTCCCAAGTTTATCAAGACATTTTGCAGGAGAATGTTAGGTTTATTTGTCCGCCAATTGAAGCTCATCAGAAGTTTGGTGACGCAACAGGACAACGACCCAAAACACAGAAGTAAATCTTCAACAGAAGAAAATACGCCTTCTGGAGTGTCCAGACCTCAACCCGATTGAGATGCTGTGGCATGACCTCGAGCAGTACATACCAGACATCCCAAGAATATTGCTGAACTGAAACAGTTTTGTAAAGAGCAATGGCCATAATCCTTCCTGACCGTTGTGTAGGTCTGATCTGCAACTACAGAAAATGTTTGGTTGAGGTTATTGCTGGCGGTCAAACAGTTATTATATCCAAGGGTTCGCATACTTTTCCCACCCTGCACTGTGAATGTTTACACGGTGTATTCAATAAAGACATAAATGTATAATTGTGTGTTATTACTTTAAGCAGACTTTCTATTGTTGTGACCGAGATGAAGATCAGATCCAATTTTATGACCAATTTATGCTGAAATCTAGGTATTTCTAAAGGTTTCACATACTTTTTCTTTCCACTGATAATGGCACAAAGGGGTTTTTCTCCCAGTAGATTTTAATCTTTTCTGTTTTTGTTTTAAAAGCTTTGTATTTGTTTTCATTTTGGGGAAGAAGATTGCCTGGAAGTCTGCATAGTTCTCGCAGTGTAAGGGAAAGTAGAGCTCTGTCTCGACCTCCTCTCTGAGGGCAGAGTGAGCACAGCCTCTCCTCTGTGGGTATCCAGATCTACCTGTGACAGCCCTTTTCTATGGCCAGGCTGTGCTCTAAGTCTCTACAAAGCCAGTGTTTTTCTCAGTCTGCCACCGTGTACTGTCAGGTTTTAGAGCCAAATATCATTTAAGTTAGATCTTTTATGGTATCTTTTCCAATAGGTGATATATTTAGCTTTCACTTGTTTAAAAAAATTATATTATAACATTTGGTGGCTCTTTTAATAGTAATCAGAAGAGGGAATTGTCCTAATTCTGCTCTGCATGTGTGGTTTCCAGTTTATCTCTGTCCTCTGAGGATGCGCTTACAGAATTCCTCATGCAGGGTTTGTCAATGCTCTGTAACCCGACCCCACACTTCAATGCCATAATGCAATTGGTTCTATTATTGATTCTAATATTTCCCGATTTCTAATTGGTATGTCTAATTTTGATAGATTTTTTTTATTTTTATGGCATAGAAAGCCCTCCTTGCTATGTCTCTCATTTCATTCACGGCCAGGTTGAAGTTCCTTGTGGAGCAAATCTTTTGTTGTCGTCCCAAGTAGGTGTGTAGGAGTGGAGCCCAGTTAAAAAAGTATTATCGTTTTCCCTGACATCTGGACCTTTTGTGGAATATCATAAGAGTGACTGTCAGTGCCCAGGCATATATATATATTTTTTCTGTGTCAAGCATGAGACCGGGGGCTGTTGATTGCTCAAGTGTTTTTGGCCAATTAATTTATAGAAATATTAAATAGGCAAGTTGTTTCCGTGTTTTACTCCACGCCCTTGGGAAAATAAACGTATGTTTATCTCACATTTTGACTACACGTTTGTTACTTGTGTACATCGATTTGATGACATGGGTTTTTGCACCTGCCACTTTCAATGAATTGTAGTGAAATGCCTTCCTGCAAAATTTAATCAAGTCTTTTTTGGAAATCGACAAAGAAACATTGTTTTTGTTTGTCATTTAGGGTGTGTAGGGAATAAATATGCTCTGAAGTTCAATCATTTGGTAGGAATTCAATGTAACTTTTGCTCGGGACGTCTTGTTGACTGAGAGAGTGCAGTAATCTGCTGTTCATGGCGCAGAATATTTCCCCCAGGTTGCAGTTGGCACAAATGCCACGACAATTGTTTGGGTCAAATTTGGAATAGACTTGGTGTTACTAGTCCTTGGTTCCAGACACCAGGGAAACTGTCTTTCTCTCTGTGAGACACTACTGCATCTATAATGCTTCACGAGGGTCATCTAAACTTTCTATGCTCCCTTCTCTACCCTCTCTCTTTAGGTCCAGTGTACCATGATGGTTGTGACTGTCCTCAGCCCAGTGGTTCTGTGTGGAAGAAGGACATGCACTGCCCTGTATCCTTCCCTCAGATAGAGCAGGACCTGGCCCTGTTCCCCAGGGTGGACCCAGACCGCAACGCCCTGGAGGTGCCCCAGCGTTTCGGACAGAGACAGAGCCTCTGCCACTACACAATCAAAGACAACAAGGTACATGGTAGACCAGGACCCATGTTCAAAAAGCATACCAGAGTGCTGATCTAGAATCAGCCCCCCCCTCCATATAATTGTATTCATTATGACTCTAAAAAGCTAAACTGGTCCTATATCATCACTCGTATTTCTGAGACTTTTTGTGAATATGGGTCCAGGTGGCATGGCCATTTCCAGTCATAAAAATGGACTTATTGTAAAGGTTGAAGACACCTGAGTCCCATTTTTGTTTTGGCACCTGTACCTTGTTGAACAACCAGGTAGTATTGTTAATCCCCCCCAATAATGCTGGAAGACAACAATGCATGGTACCTGTAATCATACTATTACATACCGACAGGTTTCAGTTAAAATGTTGTACATTTGAATCCGACTATACAGTTGTCAGTTGAGATGTAGATTTGAATCCCACTATACTTCTCAGCTGGGATTTGATACATCCGCTAACTGGATGTGATCCGCTAACTGGATGCTTCATCTCTTGCTTGAACCGTATTCCATACCCAAACAACATTAGGCATGTTCTGGATATATCCCCTTTTCTTGTTTCCTCACACAATGCTGCGTAAACACCGCAATCCAGTGTGAGTGTGTGTTACCCCAGTGACGTCGCACTGCCCTGGTAAGCGGTAGGCTTTATGCAGCGAGGTTGTGGTGAGCTGCAAGAGGTCAGCAGCAGTTCCCACACACTACTGTGGTCATCTGGAATTACACACTAGCTCAGTTGATTTATACATCTACATACATGTGAGCTTCCCAAGAGATGTTGATGCCACCACTGTAGTGACTACAGCCATAATGTTATCAGAATGTTCTAACTGTTACCATGAGCAGTGTCTGTCCGTCCATGGCTGCGTCACTGCAGCTTGACCATGCGCTCGGCTGAACTGTGGGCGACGCGGGCGGTCTGCGGGAGGGTTGAGGACACAGCAGAAGACCAAATGTCCCACGGTTTGCTGTAACACATGGACGACAAGGTTAATGTGTCTATTCTATATTTCCACCCTGAGGTCTACATTAAGACACTAGGGGAGCATGTGGGATTCAGGATCTTCATGGATGCCTTCCTCCTCTCGCTAACCAGGAAGGTGAGTTCTTGAAATTAAGTGTAAGGACCATGTGGAGTTGATGAACATCAACAGATTGGGCGCCGTCAGCGTAGCTAACTGTCTCGCTGAACTTATCTAGCTAGCTCATTTGATTTGTTGCAGTTTAAAAAAAAAAAAAATAAAAAAAATTGCTACACCATATTCACAAGATTAGCTGGTTCTGGATCTGGGTTTTTCATAAGCATTGATTTAGGGAAAACTGACACAGATGGAAACCACTGGGCCCATCTTTGACTTCGCTGTCTCTTGTTATCTCAAGTTTTGGCATCTTCCATAAATTGTAGCCCCGAATCCACCATAGATATTGTTTAAAAAAAGAATAAGATGAAGCTCCTGTAATATGGATAACTATTGAAAGATAGCCGATATGTGTTTTTCTACAGTGGTAAGAAAAAGTATGTGAACTCTTTGGAATTATCTGGATTTCTGTGTAAATTGGCCATACAATTAGATCTGTTCATCTAAGTCACAACAGACAAACACAGTCTGCTTCCACTAATAACACACAAATGATTGTATTTGTCTTGTCTATACTGAATACATATTTTAAACATTCACAGTGTAGGTTGGAAAAGGTATGTGAACCCCTAGGCTAATGACTTCTTCAAAAGCTAACTGGAGTCAGCTAACCCGGAGTCCAATAAATGGGAAGAGATTGGAGATGTTGGTTAGAGCTGCCTTGCCCTATAAAAAAACACTCTCAAAATGTGAGTTTTCTATTCACAAGAAGCATTACCTGATGTGAACCATGCCTCGAACGAAAGAGATCTCAGAAGACCCTAGATTAAGAATTGTTGACTTGCATAAAGCTGGAAAGGGTTACAAAAGTATCTCTAAAAGCCTTGTTCATTAGTCCACGGTAAGACAAAATGTCTATAAATGGAGAAAGTTCAGCACTGTTGCTACTCTCCCTGAGTGGCCGTCCTGCAAAGATGACTGCAAGAGCTCAGCGCAGAATGCTCAATGAGGTTAACAAGAATCCTAGTGTGTCAGCTGAAGACTTACAGAAATCTCTGGAACATGCTAACATCTCTGTTGACAAGTCGACAATACGTAAAACACTAAACAAGAATGGTGTCCATGGGAGGACACCACGGAAGAAGTCACTGCTGTCCAAAAAAACCCTGTGGCTGCACGTCTGAAGTTCACAAAAGAGCACCTGGATGTTCCACAGCACTACTGGCAAAATATTCTGTGGACAGATGAAACTACAGTTGATTTGTTTGGAAGGAACACAACACTATGTGTAGAAAAAAAGGCACAGCACACCATCAACACCTCATCCCATCTGTAAAGTATGGTGGAGGGAGCATCATGGTTTGGAGCTGTTTTGCTGCCTCAGGGCCTGGACAGATTGCTATCATCGACGGAAACATGAATTCCCAAGTTTATCACGACATTTTGCAGGAGAATGTTAGGTTTATCTGTCCACCAATTGAAGCTCATCAGAAGTTGGGTGATGCAACAGGACAACGACCCAAAACACAGAAGTAAATCACCAACAGAATGGCTTCAACAAAATAAAATATGCCTTCTGGAGTGGCCCAGACCTCAACCCGATTTGAGATGCTGTGGCATGACCTCAAGAGAGCAGTTCACACCAGACATCCCAAGAATATTGCTGAACTGAAACAGTTTTGGAATAGTCCAAAATTACTCCTGACTGTTGTGCAGGTCTGATCCACAACTACAGAAAATGTTTGGTTGAGGTTATTGCTGGCAAAGGAGGGTGAACCAGTTATTAAATCCAAGGGTTCACATACTTTTCCCACCCTGCACTGTGGATGTCTACACGGTGTGTTCAATAAAGACATGAAAACCATATAATTGTTTGTGTGTTATTAGTTTAAGCAGACTGTGACCAACTATCATACTTTGACTAAAACGATGACATCTTGACTTAAATCGTTGTGCAACATCATGGGTAAGCTCAGGCCATCTTTCAGCTTGGAAAGGTGGATTTCTACTGGTGTGGGCGTTTTTAACATTCATGAACATTTACTTTGGAATAGGAAGTCCTTGTTGAGCCCCTATTGAAAGACAAAGGCCCGTTCAAGGCTGATCGGAAAGGCAGGTTTTGCTTGCACCTATCAGATTCCGCCACATCCGCAATCACCAACGTGGTGGGAGATAATGGAAGGTGTTGGGGTTGATTCTGGGGATATTTGTCTCCGTGGCCACTAGATGGCAATGTGGACTCATGAAGATCGCAACCTATGGCATTTCTGTAAAGAATATGTGTCAACTTCATTTATAAAGGTTGTGTTATTTATCAGGGTATACTGGGGGGTGAATTTAGATGCAGGGATGTTTATTTTTTAAAGAGGTTATGTAGAACAGAGCAGAAGACATTTCCGTTGTTCGCTGGAACATGGACAATAAAGTTGTGTTTGTTAGGTGATGTACATTCTAAGCCCAGTATCTTCTCTCTCGCACGTCCTGCTCTGTCTCTCTTCTGTCTTCTCTGTCTCTCTCTTCTGTCTTCTCTGTCTCTCTCTTCTGTCTTCTCTGTCTCTCCCTGTGCGGTCAGGTAGTGATGTATGTTCTAAGCCTAAGGTCTCCTCTCTCTCCCTGTGCGGTCAGGTGCGGGTCCCAGATCTAGAGTTCTTTGTGAACCTGGGGGACTGGCCCCTGGAGAAGAGGAGGCCCTCAGAGAGGCTCCACCCCATCTTCTCCTGGTGCGGCTCCAATGACACCCGCGATGTTGTTATGCCAACCTACGACCTCACCGAGTCGGTCCTGGAGACCATGGGAAGGCAAGCACCACTGTTGCTCTCCTCATTTATCTTCGTGTGTCATCCATTATACACATGTGCAAGTGATGCTACACCCCAAACATGTAGTTTTTCATAATGTACTATTATGATAGTGTATTAGATTAAAAGGGAAATGTGCACTGGACAAATAATATAATCCAAAATAGAATAGTGGGGCCCACACACTCAACTGGTTAGTGGCAGCATTTTAAGAAAATTATCTTCATCAGGTCTGTGTGCTAGCCAATTGCGTCTGTTGTTCACTTCGACTGACACGTTTCTCCTCCGATGAGCAGAGTGAGTCTGGACATGATGTCGGTCCAGGCCAATACGGGGCCTCCGTGGCGGGAGAAGAACTCCACAGCGTTCTGGAGGGGGCGGGACAGTCGCAAGGAGCGCCTGGAGCTGGTGAAGCTGGCCAGGGCTCATCCCGACATGGTGGATGCAGCCTTTACCAACTTCTTCTTCTTCAAACACGATGAGAGCCTCTACGGACCGCTGGTCAAGCACGTCTCCTTCTTTGACTTCTTCAAGGTGAGATGGATGTGGTGTAGGCAGAAAAGGTATCCAGTCTCTGCAGATGAGACCGATGTGCTCCCAGGCTAGGTGTATCATCAATTAGACACCTCGCTGCTTTAGGGTAGGTAATGATAAAGTTTGGGTTGATTTCTGGTGTTATCATATTTGGCAATATATTTCATTTGTAAGTCGACAATTAGAAAATGTCCACATGGATCATTTTTACTCTTTTAGTGGTGACATTTGACTACATTTTATTTAATGAGGCAGATAATTGCTTGTAAAACAAAAAGAACAAGGGACGAGACTTGGTTTGGAGGAGACTTTATGCCAGAGATAAAAAGTTGATTTTAATAGTTCATTTTACAAGGCAATATGCACATGGCAACGCATGGCAACGGGAGGCCAGCTTTCCAGTCATAAAGCCAACAAATAAAAACATTGCAGCCTGCAGGTAGAAAATATTCAGATTTTTAAAATAAATATCCTATAAATCACATTGGCTACTCATGGCTTGTCTGCAAGGAACTAGAAACATTGTATAAACTATTAACTTGGGTCCAGCCTGAAGCTTAAACTAGCAAACTTGCAACATTTTATGTAATATTCAGGGCTTCAGAGTTTCCCAAGCCAGTGAGCTCACAATGTATAAGAGCTCATCAGGTAAACCTATTTCATGACGTTCCCACTGGATCAGAGCAGGACATTTTCCCCTTTCACGCTGATTGGTTATTGAAAGAGAGAGCGGGAACGATTTTTCAAATACATTGAGGAACTATTGTCATTCTCAATGGCTTGAAAAACAGACTTTGTTTGTGCGACAGGTGTGCGTCTTTCCTTACACACCGATTCGTATATTTGCACAAAATGTGACGCAGCATCATCTGGATATGTGTGCAACAAAAGTTCAACGTTCACCTTCCGCTACCATTTCCGTCAAGCCGTCTACACATAGTTTGACGGGTACGTTGGATAAATCCAACGTTTCCACCACACAGAACGTACTGCAACTGCCTCTGCAACGCAGTGCTGTGAGGCAAACGCAGAGTTCCGTTGGAAATGTAAGTACTGCTGGTGTACCAAAATGCAATGACGCTTTCGGTGTGGTCGAGGCGTTACTCAACATTGACAGTAGCGCTCCCAAACAAAAGACTGACTAAATTGACAAAACTTGTAAGTGGAATGAAAATATACCAAGACTAACAATCAAGGAAAACATTTCACACAATTAAGTTATGAAACAATGAATGTGCACATATTTGGCAGGAGTGAGTACATTCTGGAGAGAGATGTACAATTTAGCACTGTGCCAGTGGCTCCGCGATGGATTAGTTTCGTCCTCTGCAATGGATTAGTTCAGGGAGATGGGCGCGACAGGTATAAGACGGGTATCTCGTGTGCCATAAAAAAAACAAATATATATTTGCTACTGCTTGCCAAGTAAAAAGAACTTGGCCAACTAAACAGCCTATTGACCAAACAATAGACCAGTCGACTAATTGGGGTCAAAAGAGATTCTCCATTGAGGTTGCTTTTTAGTCCAGGACTATGCTTATTCTGTATCAGGTTAACCAGTCCCTTGATTCCCACAGGAAATAGGTCAGGAACAAGCATAAACACCCCAGAAGGCTGATTTGAAAATGGAACTGAACAGTCTCACCACCCCACCTCTATCTCCTCTGACAGTACAAGTACCAGATCAACATAGATGGCACGGTGGCAGCCTACAGACTGCCCTACCTGCTGGCTGGGGACAGTGTGGTGCTGAAGCAGGACTCTGGTTACTATGAACACTTCTACAGCCAGCTCAGACCCTGGGAACACTACATCCCCATCAGAGCAGACCTGGCTGACCTGCAGGAGAAGATCCATTGGGCCCGTGAGCAAGATGAGGAGGTGATGATGAGGATGATTGATGAATACTCTGTTGGATTTGTAATGCACTTCAAAGTTTCAAATATTTTGGGGCAAACATTTTTTTTCACCCATTCTGTTCAAAAGCTCAGTATGATCTCGCTCTTCCAGGCAAGAAAAATCGCAGTAGCCGGTCAACAATTTGCACGAAATCATCTGATGGGCGACAGTATATTCTGCTACTACTACAAACTCTTCCAGGTAACATTTCACTTTACACTACAACTACATTGATTTAACTCTACATACTGTATACAGTCAAGATTAAGACATGCACACTTGAAATTAGAGATGTATTTAATAAGTAAGTGCAAAGTGTGCCTTTTGTGGAGAAACTTGAGAACCTGGATAACTGACGGTAGTAGGTATAGATAGGGCTGTGGCGGTCATGCATTTCTGTCAGCTGGTGATTGTCAAGCAAATAACTGCCGGTCTCACGGTAATTGGCCGTTGATTAACATAAACACATTTGGCATCTCCTGGCTTCCGCACACAGCCTACAAGCAACTGATGCAGACCTAAAGAACATCTAAATTTGAAAAAGTCTAATAAATCCATGTAATATAGCCTACGCCATCACACTAAATCTATTTATTTTAGACAGGTCTAAAGAAACAAATTTAGTATTTCAAAAGAACAAAATAGCATACTCTGAGTTTTCCTAATGTTAGGCCCTGATCTGGCTATGCCATATGGCTGTGCGCTGCACTAGTTAATTTAGCAGACAAGATTTGCTTAGAGTTCCATGGAATTATATTGTTATATAATATATATAATTGAACATAGCTGAATAAAATAGAAAGAATATTTTCTCCAAACGATTTGAGGGAGTGCACACATGCGGCTATTCTGTATTGAGCTGTTAACAAAGAAACAGGTACTCCTATATGATTAATTTAGAGTTATTTATGTAACTTTAGTTGTGATTCAAATGTTAGGCTATATGTTTAGATTTTTATACATTCTAAGGCTGCATGATGCGACTCAAATGATGATTTGACAAAAGTTTTTTTTTGCGCAGGCTGTACACACTATATCAGTCTCTCATTCACAATTTAACAAGCACTTGATAACACATTTCCCAATGGTGTCCCCTTTGCGTGGCCGTAATGCCCCCTAAAATAATCCTTGCCTTTTGTGGCCAGTGGCCGTGCCCTTGGGCAGAATATAATTATTATAATTCCCTTATCCCGACTTCGTGGATGCAACTGCGCATACCCTTATCCAATTTCGAGGCGCATATTGAAGATCTTGGAATAACTGTTCACACTTACTATTTGTCAGCCAACAAAATGAGTCGGCCTAACGAGCGGCAAAAGCACTAGCCTATGTCAATCTACTATCCCCCATAATACAAAAGTTGACCTATTGTGTACAATAAATAAATATTCAAAACAGTCTGGGACAGTTGTGAGATCAGTAGATCCCAAATTAATGCAACCACTTAGCATCAAAAAACCTTTAAGTAATGAGGTTGACGCAACAGATCAGAACGTTTATCTTTAAAATGTTGATAAACTATTAGGCTGTTTCTTCACATTATAAGCGCAGCAATGTGCACATGTCAGTAGGCTGTAAGCGCAAATGTTCCATTAGCATGAAAACACCATTCTCATATGACCGAATTTGCGATTTATGGATATAATGCTTTTATTATAAAGGTGCATTTTTATGGTGAAAATGAACTTCGCCAAACTTGGAACTCCCATGCTGCATATGTATGCCAGTTAGGCTCTAAAGCAGATTAATGTGTTTAATTGTAAGGTATTTTGCCACTTTAGTTGTGACACAAACCTTATCAAAACATATAGTCCTATGGCCTAGGCTATGATTTGAAAAAGTAAAAAAATAAAAGGCATGTGCTCTTACTTGCCTTAAACTGAGCATCATTCACAAGGGATATGCTAATATTGTCATCCATCAGACTATCCTTGATTTAATCCTGTCTTTACTAGATAATGTGTGAAATTTGTTTTCATTTAGAATGTACCATTATCATGCACCTCTGTCAAAACAGGGCAGGGGATAAAAAGACATGTAATCTATGCACTTAAATAGCGAATGGAGGACACTTCCCATGGTTCATTTCCATGCCAGCCAGGTAGGCTATACTCCTGTTGTAAAATAAGCAATGTGCTTAATATTAGGAAAGTTGATAAATAAATATTGTAAGCCTATAGAAAGCTGATGGGATCCTCCTCTTTTTAATAGAGGCCATCACTCTGTTTTCTCAGGAAATTGCAAACCCTATAGAAATGTT
Organism: Oncorhynchus gorbuscha; assembly: GCF_021184085.1. Taxonomy (NCBI): domain Eukaryota; kingdom Metazoa; phylum Chordata; class Actinopteri; order Salmoniformes; family Salmonidae; genus Oncorhynchus; species Oncorhynchus gorbuscha. The sequence continues at coordinate 79,622,269 of NC_060173.1, forward strand.
ATGCAACATGAGCTCTCATGAAGTGTTTGATTAGATTTTTGATTACATTTGCATTGTAGGCTATATGACCAGCAGCATTAGAGATCGGAGATTCCTAATTACTGTAACTTAACTGTCACATGGAATTTGACTGGTGTCATGACTCGTGACCGCCGGTGTGGCTGTAATGTGGTCGCCGCAACGGCCCTAGGTACACACTTGTTGCATTGTTGGTTCTAACGATCTAGATGTTGAAAGTGTACCTAGTGTTTCCATGCACCCTTATCATCATCATCAGCATCATCAGCTTGCGTATCTCATCTCTTATCTTCCCATCTCTACCGCTCACTTTTATACCCACACTTCAAGGACAGTAGTTACTTGTACAGAGACCAGGTATTCCAAGGTCGGGCTACTCCTCAGCGGTGTCACTGACACGTCAGGGCTCAACTTTCACCTTGGCTAGGGCAGAATAGAAGGGCCCACCTATTGGAATGACACTTGGGTGGGTGACACCCCCCCCCCCCCCCGGGCTAGAATAGGGTGTCATTGAACCATTCCATGGTACGCCTCCAATGAGTGAATTTAATTCCGCGTATTGAGTTCAAGTTAGCAACATGATAACCAAGCTTCCCATCCATGCGTCTGGGTCATCAGGGAAAGAATTGTCTGGCTGACAAGGAAGACATTTTCTGGCACTGGATCTTGTTTTGTGACTTGTCTGTCTTTGCGCTGTCAACAGTGAGGTTTTGCATGCTCATTTCAGGCCCTACACGTGTTACTGTTTTACATCGGTGGTATATGGTGACCTTGAAGAAGCAGTGGAGAAAATCACTTTAAGCATGTGTACCTTCAACAATTGCTTTGGCTTTGGTTGTTTTCAATGTGGTTTTACATGTTCCTCAATTTGGATTGCTCCTAATGTTACTATCCTCCCTTAGAGCAACATTTCATTATAATGTAGTAATGTCAGTCAAAAGCAGTACATGCTTATCAACGTCTATTTTATTCATGAGAATATACTTTTTGTATTTATTTTGCTGAAAACTATCGATGGCCTCAATGTACATTTGAGTCATTTAGCAGACACTCCTATCCAGAGCGACTTACATAGTGAGTGCATCCATTTTCTTACTCTTTCATTCTGGTCCCCTGTGGGAATCGAACCCACAACCCTGACATTGCAAATTCTTCCAACTGAGCCATACAGATGGGAGATGTTTTTCCCTTTGCACTCTTTCAAACATAAAAAGTGTACCTGTGTGTTTCATCCAATGCCACATTTAAAAACACAATTCTGAATCGGATGAGTGAAGAGCACTAACCCAAACCACCTCCACCTGCCTCCAGCCTTGGTCCACCTCTGAGCCCACAGGTCAGGAGAGTCATGGGGTATCATGAAGAGTCGTGGCGCAGCCCCTCCCTGTGTTTTCTCTGGGAAAGGAACACTTCGCCCAGGGACATAATGGTGGTGTGTCTCTCCCTGAAGTGCTTTATTGGAGCCCATAACCCAGCCGTTGCAGTATGAATGTTTAAACGGACAACTTCCTGTCTTCACGAAATATATCAGCCATAAAGACAGGTGTGTTTTATGAGGGATAGTGTTGGAGGTCAACAAAGTTAGGGCTACCTGTGTTCCTTGTTGGAAACTGAATGAATGTGCACATTTTCCCTTCTCATCGTGCATACATATTACATAACAGGGTTAGGGTTAATTTAAATCTAAGGTAGTTCATTCTGAAAGTGATAAGAATTTCTAAATAAAAACTGTGTTTAAAAAATAGGTACTAAACTCAGGAAAAAAAGAAACATCCTCTTACTGTCAAACTGCTTTTATTTTCAACAAACTTAACATGTGTAAATATTTGTATGAACATAAGATTCAACAACTGAGACATAAACTGAACAAGTTCCACAGACATGGGACTATCAGTAATGGAATAATGTGTCCATGAACAAAGGGGGAGCCCAAATCAAAAGTAACAGTCTGTATCTGGTGTGGCCACCAGCTGCATTAAGTACTGCAGTGCACCTCCTACTCAGTTCTTGCTGTGAGATGTTACCCCACTCTTCCACCAAGGCACCTGCAAATTCCTGGACATTTCTCGGGGGAATGGCCCAATACTTCACCCTCCGATCCAACAGGTCCCAGATGTGCTCAATGGGATTGAGATCCGGGCCATTCGCTGGCATTGGCAGAACACTGACATCCCCGTCTTGCAGGAAATCACTCACAGAACGAGCAGTATGGCTGGTGGCATTGTCATGCTGGAGAGTCATGTCAGGATGAGCCTGCAGGAAGGGTACCACATGAGGGAGGAGGATGTCTTCCCTGTAACGCACAGCGTTGAGATTGCTTGCAATGACGACAAGCTCAGTCCGATGATGCTGTGACACACTGCCCCAGACCATGACAGATCCTCCACCTCCAAATCGCTCCCGCTCCAGAGTACAGGCCTCTATGTTTCGCTCATTCGTTTGACGATGAACGCGAATCCGACCATCACCCCTGGTGAGACAAAGCCGCAACTCGTCAGTGAAGAGCACTTTTTTTCAATTACTGTCTGGTCCAGCGACGGTGGATTTGTGTCCATAGGTGACGTTGTTGCTGGTGAGGACCTGTCTTACAACAGGCCTACAAGCCCTCAGTCCAGCCTCTCTCAGCCTATTGCGGACAGTCTGAGCACTGATGGAGGGATTGTGCGTTCCTGGTGTAACTCTGGCAGTTGTTGTTACCATCCTGTACCTGTCCCGCAGGTGTGATGTTCGGATGTACCGATCCTGTGCAGGTGTTGTTACACGTGGTCTGCCACTGCGAGGACGATCATCTGTCCGTCCTGTCTCCCTGTAGTTCTGTCTTAGGCGTCTCACAGTACGGACATTGCAATTTATTGCCCTGGCCACATCTGCAGTCCTCATGCCTCCTTGCAGCATGCCTAAGGCACGTTCACGCAGATGAGCAAGGACCCTGGGCAGCTTTCTTTTGGTGTTTTTCAAAGTCAGTAGAAAGGCCTCTTTTGTGTGCTAAGTTTTCATAACTGTGACCTTAATAGCCTACCGTCTGTAAGCTGTTAGTGTCCTAATGACCGTTCCACAGGTGCATGTTCATTAATTGTGTATGGTTCATTGAACAAGCATGGGAAACAGTGTTTAAACCCTTTACAATGAAGATCTATGAAGTTATTTGGATTTTTACAAATGATCTTTGAAGGACAGGGTCCTGAAAAAGGGACATTTTTTTTGTTTGGTTTTCAATAAACTGAAAAGAAAAACAATGTCCTTCTTTCAATTACAATGTCCTTCTTTCAGTTACATACATATGATTCTGAACGCGTAGTACGAAGTTTAACTTTTTTGTGTATCCTTGTTTTGCTACTTGTATGACAGGATTGTGGGATAGATTTTTTTCATCTCCAAAATATCACTAATATTTCAACACCTGTGAGTTATGATAAGTAGTGAATGACATGACAAGGTGGTGACATGACAAAGCGATCGGTGTCGAAGTTTTCTTATTTTCATCATCACTTTAATATATACACTACCGTTCAAAAGTTTGGGGTCACTTAGAAATGTCCTTGTTTTTGAAAGAAATGCAATTTTTTTTGTCCATTTAAAAATGACGTCAAATTGATCAGAAATACAGTGTTGTTTCCAACTACAATAGTCATTTACGTCAGATTTTTTAAAATGGAATATCTACATAGGTGTACAGAGGCCCATTATCAGCAGCTATTCCATGTGAGAAATTGCCAAGAAACTGAAGATCTCGTACAACGCTGTGTACTACTCCCTTCACACAGAACTTTGGCCAGTCTGTGATATGGCTTTTTCTTTGCAACTCTGCCTACAAGGCCAGCATCCCAGATTTTCCTCTTCACTGTTGACGTTGAGACTGGTGTTTTGCATGTACTATTTAATGAAGCTGCCAGTTGAGGACTTGTGAGGTGTCTGTTTTTCAAGCTAGACACTAATGTACTTGTCCTCTTGCTCAGTTGTGCACCAGGACCTCCCACTCCTCATTATATTCTGGTTAGAGCCAGTTTGCGTAGTTCTGTGAAGGGAGGAGTACACAGCGTTGTACGAGATCTTCAGTTTCTTGGCAATTTCTCACATGGAATAGCCTTCATTTCTCAGAATAAGAATAGACTGACGAGTTTCAGAAGAAAGATCTTTGTTTCTGGCCATTTTGAGCCTGTAATCATACTCACAAATGCCGATGCTCCAGATACTCAACTAGTCTAAATAAGGCCAGTTTTATTGCTTCTTTAATCAGAACAACAGTTTTCAGCTGTGCTAACATAATTGCAAAATGGTTTTCTAATGATCAATTAGCTTTTAAAATGATACATTTTTATTATCTAACACAATGTGCCATTGGAACACCGGAGTGATGGTTGCTGATAATGGGCCTCTTTACACCTATGCAGATATCACATAAAAAATCTGCCATTTCCAGCTACAATATTCATTTACAACATTTCTGATCAATTTGATGTTATTTTAATTTGATGTTATTTTAACTTTTATTTCAAAAACAAGGACATATCTAAGTGACCCCCAAACTTTTGAACGGTAGTGTGTGTAATATATATATATATTTCTCTCCATGTTTCTCTTTATTTCTGTTGACCAGGAGTATGCCAAGTTGCAGGTGACTGAGCCTAAGGTCAGAGAGGGCATGGAACAGGTCGAGCAGCCCACTGATGACCTCTTCCCATGCTCCTGCCACCGGACACCACAGGTAAGCATCAAGACACAAGCTAATCTCTCTCTTACAGCATAGGGGAGGAAAATGGGGGCAGGAATGTTTGCACAAGGGATTGCATCCTAGCTCTGATCCTACTGCAGTCAACCTTGAACTGGGCTGTCAGTGTTTTGATAACAGGAGATTCTGATATATGACAGAGCTGGGACTATAAACAACATTATTGGCAAATCCCATTTTTATTTGTCACATGCTTCGTAGACTGACAGTGAAATGCTCACTTATGGGTCCATTTCCAACAATGCAGAGTTAAAGATAAACACATAAATAGGGACACAATGAATAAATACACAGTGAATAATGGAGAAAAAAAGAAAGAACATTGCTATATATAGGGAGTAGAAAATAACATATACTGTATGTATAGGCAGGGGTGAAGTGACTAGGCAACAGGTTAGATAATAGACCGTAACAGCAGACGCATCATATGTGGTGAGTATGAATGTGTGTGTGGCGTCAGTATGCCTGTTGTGTGTGTGTGTGTGTGTGTGTGTGTGTGTGTGTGTGTGTGTGTGTGTGTGTGTGTGTGTGTGTGTGTGTGCGTATGTAGCGTGAGTGTTTGGGTAGAGTTTGTGCAAAAAAAGGGTCAATGCAGATAGTCTGGGTAGATGTTGGTTCCAGTCTTGGTGCCTCTTGTCTTGCGGTAGTAGATCAGGAATAAAATGAAGGACAATCACGTTTTGACTGCACTGCTCCTGTAACGTTATACACACACATCGTCCTATTCTTCTGAATCGATCAATTCAGGCAATTTATCGCGATATAGATTTTTGTCCGTATCGCCCAACTCTAATACAGTATATGATAATCTGCCCCCTATGTCTCCAATGCTAAAGGAATGTCCCCGCCAGTGTCTTTTTACAGGCTGCTGTCTGTCAAACGTGACATGAAAACAGATCTTTGGCAAAGGGATATTCAATCAATTGATTGCGTTGGATTCATATAATACGTTTTTACAAAATGCATTTGCCACAGAGCTAAATGTTATCTTAGCCTATGCTAAATCCCCCTAAGCTGGTTTTATTTCAGTCCAAACATATCATAAATGTTATGTTGCAAATAACACTAAACTCTAGCGATCTTTAGAAACCTTTTTTTGTCGTTGTAAAACACATGCGGATGGATCAAAGATTCCGAGGGAACAGATGAATTGGATTGGAAAAGCTTTATGGCATTGCATGGTTTTTATAACAGTTTTTTTTGACAAACGTATGACTTTTATGACACTAACATCAACCCTGCCCTGCATATGAAGATTGACATTGATTTTTTTATGTTTGCTTTTCAGGTCAAGGATGAATTATGATTTGTCCACTGTTCAATTATAAAACAATCGCAATTTTATCGGATGTTCCTGTGCTGTAAAATGTTTGTGAATTGTGGGCTTGTCAGTCACCCTAACCATACATGATTGTTCGTTTCCACATGTTTATAATAAATATTTTTTCACTGTATGCACTTGTTGTGTTCTTTTCATCCTTCAATATATGCACACACCATATCACAGGTTCAAGTTGTACACAATAGTTTAGTTTAGTTTATTTTATTTTTACAGGGACAGTGCACATTAATCAACGTTTCAGTAAAAGTGCCGGTTTTAGCCAGCCGGCTAATTTTCAACCGCAGTCCCTGTAGAAGCATGTAAAGACAAACACACAGATGTTAGTTGATTATATGATAGACGCATTATATTGTTTTCCTTGTTAAACTCTCATGTAATAGCCCTATAGATGTGTGGAACTGATAGCTTTAAGGAAATGGGCAAAGTGCCTCTCTGACAGTAGTCTATATCCTATGAGGCATATTTACAATAATAAAGCAAGACCTGACCTTGGAAGTGTCATTGTCACTCCACACACACTGGCTAGTCCATCCAGGACTGACACACACCCATCGCCAGTGTGTGTAGTTGGGAGGGTTATTGCTCATAGTCTGGCTGACACCAAACTCGAAGCCCTCCTATCACAGCTCTCCCTCGCTGTGAGTCGCACCACTGTGGGCCAGGCTATATTTCTAGGAGCTAGGAAAAATGACACTTTGTGTATTAAAATCTCAGTATACATTAGACTGAGTTTCCAACCATTTATTATAGTCAAATAGATTCTCTCAAATCCCCAATTGTAATTGTGTGGTACCATCGACTCCAGTACACTAGATGGCGTCTTATGAATAGTTTACAGTGAAGTTGAGAAGTCATGTGATTAGAAGAAGCTGTGCGGGATAAACAAATGGAAGCATGGAAACGATTCTAGAGGTAAAATGTTTGATCACTATTGATACAAGGATCGGATAGGTTACCTGGACATGTTTAAATGACTCACTAACTCGAATTACTTTGCAGGACAGCATGACAATACCTTTTGGGGAAAAACATCTAGTTGCTGTGTTGAGTATCCCAGCCAATGCCAGTGATGTGCAGACCGCTGTTATTCTGACGCACGGGGCTGGTGGGGACATGAACTTCAAGCATTTGGTTTCTCTTGCTCATGCACTTTCATCGACTGGCCTGCTATGTCTTCGCTTCACGTGTAAAGGTTTAAACCTGGTTTACAGAGTGAAGGCTTACCACGCCGTTTGGGTAAGAATTATTTTCGAAATACAGATTTGTGCATGTTTCGTTCCGTTCCACAAGACGACGCGAAGAAAGAATTCCAAGTCATAAAAAGCCTCGTCTTTAGTTGGCTATGAAGATCTACTAGTTAATTCACTGAATACAAGTGTGCCATTAATAGAAATATTCTATTTGATTTTGCAGGAATACTTGAAAAATCTTGAGAAATTCACAATAAGAAACATATTTATTGGTGGTAAGCAATCAACACTATTTTTATAACCTCAATTAAATCTAATTGGCCTTGTGTATTTCCCAGTGATGATGAGCCATGCTTGGGGTTTATGCTTCCATAACAAACCAATGCAATTGCATCATTCTGAAAGATCCTTGCTCAATGTTTATCTGCACATAGCTCTCTACTGTATCTCCAACCCCTTGTCCAGAGAGTGGCCCCCCTCACCGGGGTCCTTATTAGCTTCTATACCAATGATTTACAAACTCAGCAATACAAGAAACGTCCTCTTACTGTCAACTGCGTTTTTATTTTCAGCAAACTTAACATGCGTAAATATTTGTGGGAAGTTTCCTCAGGGCTTTTGATAAATTACCAATATACCATGGCTAAGGTTTGTGCCCAGGCACTGCGTTGCACTTAAGAACGGCCCTTAGCCGTGGTATATTGGCCATATACCACACCTCCTCAGGCCTTATTGGTTAATTGTTCTATACCCACAGTCATAAATCACGCCAATTTCTAAAATGTATCTTACTAAAATTGTATTTTAAACCTAACCTTAACCACACTGCTAACCTTATGCCTAACTGTATATTTATTTTCCAAAAAGCCCTTTTTTTTGTAGACAATTTTGACTTTGTGGCTGTGGAAGCTACTGAAACCCCCCCCCACAAGGGACATATTCGGAGTATTGGTGGTTACTGGGGGCATGAGTAATTGAGCATTGTTAATTTATCCATAAACTAGTTCTTCTTAAGCAATCACTTCCAAGACAGATATAATACTCACTGTTTACTTACTCACTGTGTACCTTCCACTTCAGGCCGTTCTATGGGGTCTCGTGCTGCCTCTGCCCTGGCCAGGCAGCTCAGTGGTGGGTCAGAGGATGCATTGCAGGGACTGGTCTGTCTGTCCTTTCCCCTACACCCTCCAGGACTGACACACACCCATCGACAGCGGAGTGAGGACCTCAGGGCGCTGCCCAAGGAGGTGCCTGTACTGTTTCTGTCTGGTACTGCAGACAACATGTGTGAGAAGGTGAGAATGGTGATGGGTGTCTTTTGGTCAATTCATAAACGTCAGCAGATCGGAGGAATGTGATCATTCACAGAAACCGTTGAAGTTTGCACGTGCACATCCCTATTTTTTGATGATGCATGTGTTTCACTTCAAACTGATCACACGTCTCCCTTGTAATTGCACATGCGTCTCTTAATTGTGTATGTTATTTTATTATTTCAAACTGATGGGCTGGAAGAAACATTTTTCTGGTCCCAATTTTGTTTTGCGCTGATAATTTTTCCTTTGTCCAGATCCTTCTAGATGACGTGTTAAAGGAAATGAAGTCTCCAGCGACTGTTCACTGGATTGAAGGAGGTAGCCATGGGCTTATAGTGAAGGGAAGGGCTGAGGAGTCTGTGCTGGATGAAGTCAACTCACATGTCGTATCGTGGATTTTGGAACATACTTGAACCTTCTTTCAATGCTCAAGTTGTTTTTTTTTGTTTGTTTGTTTTTTAGCTCCACACATTCTGTATAAGTTTGTCATTTGGTTTGATGAATTCATGTGTTTGTGTTGGTGTATTTATGATGTTGATTAAATCTATACTTTTATAATACCAGCGATAGTATTTCGTTTATTTTGGTTAAGGTGTTTACACAGATTGACAAATAATAGCCTGCTGGTTGCTTCTCTGAAACAGCAGTGTGCCTGGAGGTGCAAGTGTACCTTTAAAGCCTGGCGATGACGTTAATATTTCCTTGATTCTAATTGGGTAGCTTTCACTTCCTGTGTTTGCGATGAAATGGACGTGAGCATGGCTGAAGAACCGTGGAATAAAGTAAACATTCCCTTTCCAAGTGCGGTTTCAACTGTCCATATACCATTCGGTCTCTCAACAGGTATGTAGTTTATCACGTTTATGCATAAACTTGTTGGAGAGTCCTTTCGCTGTGTAATAATAGCCACATTAGCTCACGGAAACTAGCCCCCCTGCTAGACTACAGCAAGCTACGGTACACACGTGGGGAGTGTTCTGACTGATGCCATAGAGCAATCTCTTGCTCTGTCATAGTTAGGCTAACTAGATGAACGTTATTTACATCACAATTGTGTGGTGTTTTTTTTGACTGCTTTTTTTCGTGTGTGTGTGTGTGCGCTGTTCATATTATCTAGGTACATACGTAAAACGTATCCTGGAGGAAAATAACAAAGTGCTCAAGTTGCTTGGCAGTGGAGTCCTGCAGACTGAGATCCTTGTCCTGTACGAGCTTCTCTACGTTCTCAATAACAGCCTCAGGCAAAACAAGACTTTCAGGGTTCTCAAACAGGTGAGGATCAAGAAAAAGGCCTGCATTACATTCTTTTTTTTTTTTTTTTACCAACTAAGTAACTTAAGTCGTAGCCTATTATGATTATAGTTATTAACAATATTATCTATTCAGACCATTATGACTAGGCTACTGTTCCCAGCTGATAGGCTTTATTAGGTAATGTTAAGCATAGCACAGATACTTTTCAATGAGATCAGATTTGAAATAGACGAGATTGCGGTGTGCAGATTGTTGGGTTACTTCCGGGTGAAAAAAAAATATTTCATTTAATAATGGAGCATTTTCTAAATTCAATCAAACCCCCTGCAACTAAACGTGGACGTTCAGACTTGTGTTAACTTCCAAGTTGGGAATTGAGTAACCAATTGAAGAGTAACTTTCATTGAAAACCATATTTGAGTTATAGTGAAACAAGTCAATTCTGGTTTTATAACAGTTTGTTGCAGAAGTGATATATTTTGGTCTTTTAGTAGTAAAATCTATCCCCCTTTTAACCTTGCGGTTCAACTCTACATTGAAATAGTGATGTATTGGCCTCGATGTCATCTCGAGGGAGGGGGTCTGTATGAAATACACTCTTTTAGATGTGCTGAGCGGTACCACCTCAAGGCTAACAATAAAAGCTGGTGACGGCACGCCTTATTTGACAGTGGTCTTGACTAGACTACTGACATTACACTGAATTCAAAAGACAGTAAAGCACATTTTAAAAAAAAATATATATATATTTCACCTTTATTTAACCAGGTAGGCTAGTTGAGAACAAGTTCTCATTTACAACTGCGACCTGGCCAAGATGAAGCGTAGCAATTCGACACACAACAACACAGTTACACCTGGAATAAACAAAACATACAGTAGAACAAAAGAAAACAAAAAGTATATACAGTGAGTGCAAATGAGGTAAGTTAAGGAAATAAATAGGCCATGGTGGTGAAGTAATTACAATATAGCAATTAAACACAGAAATGGTAGATCGGCAGAAGATGAATGTGCAGGTAGAGATACTGGGGTGCAAAGGAGCAAAATAAATAAATACCAGTATGGGGATGAGGTAGGTAGATATATGGGCTGATTACAGAGGGGCTATGTAATCGAAAACTGGAACTGAAAAACTGGAAGGAAAGACGACCAAAGGAGGAATTGACTTTGGGGGTGACCAGTGAGATATACCTGCTGGAGCGTGTGCTGCTATGGTGACCAGTGAGATATACCTGCTGGAGCGTGTGCTGCTATGGTGACCAGTGAGATATGCCTGCTGGAGCGTGTGCTGCTGTGGTGACCAGTGAGATATACCTGCTGGAGCGTGTGCTGCTATGGTGACCAGTGAGATAAGGCGGGGCTTTACCTAGCAGAGACTTGTAGATAACCTGTAACCAGTGGGTTTGGCGACAAGTATGAAGCGAGGGCCAGCCAACGAGAGCGTACAGGTCGCAATGGTGGGTAGTGTATGGGGCTTTGGTGACAAAACAGGTGGCACTGTGATAGACTGCATCCAGTTTGTTGAGTAGAGTGTTGGAGGCTATTTTATAGATGACATCACCGAAGTCGAGGATTGGTAGGATGGTCAGTTTTACGAGGGTATGTTTGGCAGCATGAGTGAAGGATTTTTTAATTATTTTTTTTAACCTTTATTTAACCAGGCAAGTCAGTTAAGAACAAATTCTTATTTTCAATGACGGCCTAGGAAGAGTGGGTTAACTGCCTGTTCAGGGGCAGAACGACGGGGGTTTGAACTTGCAACCTTCCGGTTACTAGTCCAACGCTCTAACCACTAGGCTACCCTGCCGCCCCATGCTTTATTGCGATATAGGAAGCCGATTTCTAGATTTAATTTTTGGATTGGAGATGCTTAATGTGAGTCTGGAAGGAGAGTTTACAGTCTAACCAGACACCCAGGTATTTTTAGTTGTCCACGTATTCTAAGTCAGAACCGTCCAGAGTAGTGATGCTGGATGGGCGAGCAGGTGCGGGCAGTGATCGATTGAATAGCATGCATTTAGTTTCCGCATCTGACCAAATTCAAAGTTTTTTTGCTTACCATTTCATACACATCTGTATTGCTTTTACGAAGAAAGAAACCGTCTAGACTGTGGATTATACCTTTATCTGTAGCTATATCCACTGTATATGTCAACTTGTTTTTTTTCCTCGACCATTATGACTGATTGGTGGCGCGGTCTGCTAAAACAGTTGGCTCCTAGTTCAATGGTTGTAAATTCTAATCCCACATGGGGCATATACATCCTTTATTTACAATATTCATACTGTTGCCCACACACTTCTAATTCTGGAAGGTGAAAGCATAGGCCTTCGCTCTGGTAGTAGTTGCTACCAGCGCTCGGTCTCAGGTCAGAATTAAACATGTTTTCAAACGTCAAATTTTGAAGTCTTTTTAAGGTTAAATTGAGGCATTAACTCCAAATTCTCAAGCTTAGGCATTAAGGTGAGGGTTAAGGTTTGGGATAGGCTTAAAACAAGAATATCAAAATCAACGTTATGTCGCTGGATTTGAACTTGCATCCTTTGGAATCGGTGGCAGATGGTTACACCCATCCACCATCCCCGTACCCAACGCTCTAGCAAAACCGAAACCTCACTGTAGCCCCTAGTGGCTGGTTTTACACTTCATCTCCTGATGTCCTCAGACATGGATGGACTTTGAATACTGACTTGTATCACGAGTACTAAAGACACCTCTTCGAACTCTAGGGGCAGTATTTCATTTTGGATGAAAAAACGTTCCCGTTTTAAACAAGATATTTTGTCACGAAAAGATGCTCGACTATGCATATAATTGACAGCTTTGGAAAGAAAACACTCTTACGTTTCCAAAACTGCAAAGATATTATCTGTGAGTGCCACAGAACTGATGCTACAGGCAAAACCAAGATGAAACTTCAAACAGGAAATGAGCTAAATTTGAGGCGCTGTTTTCCATTGTCTCCTTATATGACTGTGAATGTGCCCTGAACGAGCCTACACATTCTGCCGTTTCCCCAAGGTGTCTGCAGCATTGTGACGTGTTTGTAGGCATATCATTGGAAGATTGGCCATAAGAGACTACATTTACCAGGTGTCCGCCCGGTGTCCTTTGTCGAAATTGGTGCGTAATCTTCAGCTGCAAGCATTCTTCCATGTGATTCTGAGAAAGCAGCCTTCCACGAACAATATATCATCGAAGAGATATGCAAAAACACCTTGAGGATTGATTCTAAGCAACGTTTACCATGTTTCAGTCGATATTATGGAGTTAATTTGGAAAAAAAAGTTAGGCGTTTTGATGACTGAATTTTCGTTTTGTTTTGGTAGCCAAACGTGACGTACAAAACGGAGCGATTTCCCCTACACAAAGAATATTTCAGGAAAAACTGAACATTTGCTATCTAACTGAGTCTCCTCATTGAAAACATCCGAAGTTCTTCAAAGGTAAATTATTTTATTTGAATGCTTTTCTTGTTTTTGTGAAAATGTTGACCGCTGAATGCTAAATGCTACGCTAGCTATCAATACTGTTACACAAATGCTTGTTTTGCTATGGTTGAAAAGCATATTTTGAAAATCTGAGATGAGTGTTGTTAACAAAAGGCTAAGCTTGAGAGCTAGCATATTTATTTCATTTCATTTGCGATTTTCATGAATAGTTAACGTTGCGTTATGGTAATGGGCTTGAGGCTGTAGTCACGATCCCGGATCCGGGATAGCTAGCATCAAGAAGATCAGTTTTGTTTGATATTTTTCTGCCATGCGTAATATGCGGTGCACTATGTAATGTATAAGACACCATGTTTATTAAACACACCTCCATGCTGTGTAAGGGATATTTGACCAAGGAGAGTGATGGAGTGCTGCTTCAGATAACCTGGCCTCCACAATCACCCGACCTCAACCCAATTGAGATGGTTTGGGATGTGTTGGACCGCAGAGTGAAGGAAAAGCAGCTAACAAGTGCTCAGCATATGTGGGAACTCCTTCAAGACTGTTGGAAAAGCATTCCAGGTGAAGCTGGTTGAGAGAATACCAAGTGTGCAAAGCTGTCCTCATGGCAAAGGGTGGCTACTTTGAAGAATCTCAAATGTAAAATATATTTTTGATTTGTTTACACTGTTTTGGTTACTACATGATTCCATATGTGTTATTTCATAGTTTTGATGTCTTCAGCGTTATTCTACAATGTAGAAAATAATAAAACATAAAGAAAAACCCTTGAATGAGTCAAGGTGGCCGAAGTGCGATATAGAGGTATGCCGAAAACCAGCGACCAATACATTTTCACCCGTGACATCCTTTTTTCAAAATAGGCCACCTGCGGAAAAACCATGGGCATGGCAACCGTACTCCCAGGACAAAATGAGTGTGACACCCCTGATGTAGAGGGTTATTGACTTGAGTTTTGAAAACCCCTGCAGGTTGAGCAATGCATAAACCGGTTGAAGGAAATGAAGCTGGATGCTGCTCTTCTGGACCTGAAGGAGCTATGTCCAAAGAAAGTGCAAAGGTACTAACTGCTAGAATTACTCTGCATTTAGATATTCCCTGTGCCAGGGAATTGACATGCCCTTGTTGGACTACTTAGCTGCATCTAATCACGCAGACACAGCACACTATCGAGCATCAAGATCCATATAACTTGTTTTGGGGTCGATGTTTATTTGATGGCCAATACACCGTAGACTAACTGTGCCATCTTGATGTGTGTATATGCTTGTGTTTGCAGCAAGTTAGCTATGGAGACGGGTCACTGTGATGTCCCCAGTCAGCCCATACTGGAATGGCTTTGTCTCAAGGTGTTGGGAGCTGCCAGACTGATGACATGTCTGCTCAATCACTGCACCAGAGCCTTCATGTATCCTTCTCTCTCTCTCTTTCTCTCATCTGGGAGATGTCAGCTGCTATCTCTGTCTCCTTGCTTTTTTTTGCCTAAGTGTCCTTTTGTTTTTTTGAAAGGTGCTCTAAATCCAATGTATGAATATTACTATATAAATGACTGTTGCTGGCGTTCCAGGTCATCTTTTTTTGCAGTTGCATATTGTTAGGTCTCTCAACACCTGGAGAAGTGTTTAACTTGTCAGGAACCACAGTAATACCTACTCAGCCATCAACATGTCTTAAGGCATCTTGAGACATATCCAGAGATGACTTAAGACCAATATAAATGAAGACGTCTCGAGACAAAAGTGATGACTGGGTATGTAACAACACGACAGTCTTCTGTAATGTGCAGCATGACTGCAAAACAAAACAAAAGACCACCTGGAACACAACAATGTTCTCAGTGTAGACATGTATACATGATGTGGTCCTTCTGTAGCTCAGTTGGTAGAGCATGGCGCTTGTAACGCCAGGGTAGTGGGTTCGATCCCCGGGACCACCCATACGTAGAATGTATGCACACATGACTGTAAGTCGCTTTGGATAAAAGCGTCTGCCAAATGGCATATATTATGAGGTGTGTATGATTGCCTTGACCAGATCTCCTCTCCAGACTAGCAAGGCAGGACCTCCAATCAAAGCAATTCATTACGTTGAACGTGGTGCTCACCAGCATGCTTAGTCGACTGTGGTGAGTCCTGTGGCTCTTTCAGGGTCATGCCTGACGTACCGCTTTTCACTCAAACCTGTCCCTTCTTACTAGCGCTGACTTACTATGACTTGGATAGATGAGACAACCACATATCAATCTTAAGACGAATGTAAGTGACTCTGGATAGGAGTGATGTATCTTCCTGCTCCTTAGGGTGTTTTTCCGGGGGATCCTGGGTAGGCTGGCCCCTCTCTACCAGCACCTCCTGGAGCTCCTGAAGGAGGTGTCCCAGGCTCAGGCTATGGCCTTCCTCATAGACTTCACCCTGCCTGCAGGGATGGCAGAGTTCCTCGGGCCCTCTGACTCATCCTTGTTGAAGATGGAGCATTCCCGGGCTCCTAAGGGCCTTGGAGGGATAGGAGCCTCCAAGTCCTCTGTGCTCAACAGACTGTTCAGAGAGGAGGGAGAGGAGAGTAGGAAGCAGGCTCTGGGTGGTCCCTCCAATTAGGAAGAGCAGCAAAGTGGATCTGGGAACTGCAGTCTTACTCCGGAGAGCTGGTGATACAGGTTAGTGTCCCCGGACTCTGCATTCCTTGCTTTTTGCCGTTTCAGGCTGGGTATTTATAAAGCCCTTTGTGATTGGTGTCACGCTGCTGATGTAAAAAGGACTTTATAAAATACATTTGATAGATTGATCTATATATTTTCTTGTAGCTCTCCTGGCATAGCCTATGTTCTGTTGTTTACATTTGAACATATAATGTATAACAGTCATATAATTTCCTTATAACAGGTGCCGTCTCTGGATTTGATATGAAGCAGTTGCTGAAACGAACCCATGGCGGTATCACAGAGGTATGTGTGGTTGTTTTTAAGTCCACTACTTTTCATTTGAGTTAGTTATTTGATGATGAGTGTTGTTACTTATACTAGATTGTCATTTGAACTCTGCAGGTGTCAACAGAACAAGAGCAGCCTTCATTACTGGATGCTGCTGTGATTGGTCAGAAGAGGAAGTTTCTGAAGCAACTGAAAACAGCCACCACTTTCAGCAACATGGCCGCCCACGTGGAGGAAGTGATGCGATGGTGTGAATGCAGGAAGCTGCGTCAGGAGAAGGGGCGTCTGACGTTCCTGAACCTGAAGTGCCAGAGGATGAAACGCCTGGAATCAGAGGGCTGCAGGTAAAGGGGCTCTATTTTAACTGGGCTTTTAATAATATTGTCTACTGCATCTTTCAGACTATCACAATGGGACATCTTTGCACGCCTTGTCCAAACTAAAAGTTCCAGTCACATTAACGATGGGGAACCTATGTGTTGTTTGTTCTTGGCCTCCCCAGTGTACAAGGGAAACTAACGCGCTACAAACGGGAGGTTTGCTGGGCCCTGTCACTCAGAGGGGCGGTACCCAGGACCTGTCAGTCGCTGAAAACACTGTGGAGGAGGGCTCACCCTAGAATTTGCTTTCAGCCATTCAGGACTGCATTTGAACCAATCACAAGTGCATTCTGTGTCAACAGAAAACGGTCACTAAGACACAAGAGAAACAGGAGTATTTTACCTGGCACACCGGGGGTGGTGGCCACGATGACTGCTGACCAGTCCCTTAGCAATGAGCTTAGCAACCAAAGTAGAGACACTCCAGCTCAGAAACCCTTAGATCTGAACGAGACTAACATTGATGACATTTTTGCCTTCATAGGTTTCTAAGACTCCAAAACCCTGGCCTATGGGATAAAAGGGGTTCTCAGCGTTCATGATTTAAACAAAGAAATCCACACAAGGTTTTCTTGGTTGCATTTGTTTCATCTCTGACATCAAGTTACAATTTTTTCACTGTTTCTAGACCTACATCAGTCGCTTGCCTTAAGTTTTTCTTAAAGTAGCCTATTATTAAAATGTTTTAGAAACGTGGTATTAAACCTATGCAAACCCTTACAGTCTGTGTGCGGTATTCACTTTTTTATCTAATTATATTTGGCATTTACAGGAAAACTGCTTATACATTGCTAACAAATAAATGTAAACCTTTAAGACAAATCATAAACAGATCATGGCAAGTTTCCAACATTTCACCTAGATTCCTTTTTTTCAAGGGCATAAATAATAATACATTTAAACTGGATTCACAAATATTGCCTAGAATTCACCTGATTGGATGGAAAGGGGGTGTGATAAACCATATACTGTAAAGGGCTAAATTCAAGGTTAACAATCAGCAGGGATACCTAGTCAGTTATTCAACTGAAATGTGCCCTCTGCAGTTAACCCATCCACTGAATCAGAGAGGTGCGGGAGGCTGCCTTATTCAACATCCTCGGCACCCAGGGAGAAGTTGTTCGGGGCAGATTTTTCCACCTTGCCTGCTCAGGGATTTTTCGGTAACAGGCCCAATGCTCTTAACACCTGCCTCAATTAGCAACCTCCAAATCAAAATATGTTTGTATATGATGAAATAAAAAGAACTGCTTCATTGTATGAACATTACTGTATTATCACAGCAGATGGACAGGTTGTTCTCAACCTGATACACTGAAAACAGAAAGGGATCAAAACCACAGAGTTCTGAGAGACTTTCAGTTGCTCTTAGCAACAACGATGCATATGTTTATTGGAAAAACTGGTTAAAAGTCTACAGTACAAAGTCCTCAACAGATCTGCCAACCTTATCTGCATCAACACAAGGTCCTACATAAATCTCTGAGCTTCCGCTTCAGTCCGAGGTTTCCTTTTAGCCCACAGTCTGTCCCAGAATGCCTGGTGCTGATGGGGGTCCTGGTGCCCGTCCAGAGAGGTCCTGGTCTTCACCAGGCCAGCCAGCCTGTGGTAGGCAGACAGGCAGTTCGGAGGGGTGGGGGGTGATCAGGAGAAGGATGTCCCTTTGCTCCACCTGCAACCTGGAGGTGGCCAGCCGAATCTCCAGGGGAACACCAGTTACTGCGCAGGTAGAAGCAACTGACCAGGCAGAGGGTGTGGCGGCTCCGGTAGAGGCACTGATGTTCTCCACAATGTCCTTCCCCATCTGGAAGTCTAGTCGCGGCCAAAAGTTTTGAGAATGACACAAATATTAATTTCCACAAAGTTTGCTGCTTCAGTGTCTTTAGATATTTTTTCCAGATGTTACTATGGAATACTGAAGTATAATTACAAGCATTTAATTTGTCAGAATTTGTGGGTTTTTGTTTGTCCACCCACCTCTTGAGGATTGACCACAAGTTCTCAATGGGATTAAGTTCTGGGGAGTTTCCTGGCCATCGACCCAAAATATCAATGTTTTGTTGCCCGAGCCACTTAGTTATCACTTTTACCTTATGGCAAGGTGCTCCATCATGCTAGAATATCAGTCTTCTTGACACCAGGCCATCCTCCAAAGGTCTTTGCCTCACTGTGCGTGCAGATGCACTCACACCTGCCTCATGCCATTCCTGAGCAAGCTCTGTACTGGTGGTGCCACAATGCTGCAGCTGAATCAACTTTAGGAGACGGTCCTGGCGCTTGCTGGACTTTCTTGGGCGCCCTGAAGACTTCTTCACAACAATTGAACGGCTCTCTTTGAAGTTCTTGATGATCCAATAAATGGTTGATTTAGGTGCAATCTTACTGGCAGCAATATCCTTGCCTGTGAAGCCCTTTTTGTGCAAGGCAATGATGACGGCACGTGTTTCCTTGCAGTTAATAATGATTGACAGAGGAAGAACAATGATTCCAACCACCACCCTCCTTTTGAGGCTTCTAGTCTGTTATTGAAACTCAATCAGCATGACAGAGTGATCTCCAGCCTTGTCCTCATCAACACTCACACTTATGTTAACGAGATAACTACTGACATGTCAGCTGGTCCTTTTGTGGCAGGGCTGAAATGCAGTGGAAATGTTTTTTGGGGATTCAGTTCATTTGCATGGCAAAGGGGGACTTTGCAATTCATCTGATCACACTTCATAACATTCTGGAGTATATGCAAATTGCCATCATACAAACTCAGAGGACCCCTCTTTTCCAGGTTGGGCAGAAGCTCCTCCACCACCTAGTGCTCGTCCTTCCCGCTGTAGGAGACAAATGCATCATAGTGGGCCAACGGTGATGTGGTAGAAGGGGAGGAGCACGAAGAACAGGACTCCCAGGGTTGTCTCAGCAAAGCCCACCTCTGTTGTGCAGTTGGCTTCTGTGTACTTGACAAAGTCAGGTTTGTCTAACAAGCATATCAAGTCTTCCAAAGCTTAATTATGATTATGATTAAGCATGATCACTTCAACCTGCCTGTACCCCTTTGCCCGAGCAATCAAAACATTTGTAGTGTATTAAATAAAAACTAGAGAGGGTCAGTAAAGCTAGAATATATTATAAATGTTCTCGATACGCAAATATGATGTTTTCAAAGATATCAAGTATTTTGTTAAACTTCCCTCGAGTCAATCCTGCAGTTTGAAAGTTTCAGAACATTCAGTTTGGTCAGGTTGTGAAAAATGTTGGCAGTACGCTGTATGCTGTATTTAGTCAGTTTTCTCAGGGGAATCGGCTGCTTTCACTTTTAGCTGAAAGCTTAGATCTGTACTCAAGTCTTTCCAATGATTTGAAGTACTTTCCCATGAATTCAGATCCACAAAGGAATTCTTCAGCATTAAAGATAAATGACAGACTCAAAGAAAGGTCTGTCACAGTCCTCAAATGACAGTCTGGCCTTTGAGCTGGAGACTCAGATTGTGTTTGGACGTGACATTACTGCCAATTATCAACTGCATTGGCCTCATACCTGAACTAATGTACAGAAGAATCCGCTGCCTCAGAATGTCGCCAAATATGAGTGTCAGATTCAGCTTGAACACAGGTTCTGTAGGTGGAAAGTTCAAGTCCCCCAGAGACACATGAGGTGTGTGAAAGACATTGCCTCAATAGTGTGAATCAGTGGATTGTCCCTCAGGTCTAACAATGCCAAACTATGTAAACCAGTAAACATGTTTGCATGCATCTGTCCATTTTATTTTGTGTAATGTCTAAGAGCTGCAGATTTGTCAATCCCAGGAAATCAAAGTCTTCAATGTGTGAAATTAAATTGAGTGATAAAACCCGATTCTGCAGCTTCTCAAAACTTTTTTGCAAAAAGCATTTCTAGATTATTTCCCAATCAAATTTGATGTGTTATCCATGTAATTGTTGATTTTGGAAAAAGCAGAGATCGGGTCTATTTTGTGTCTAATGTCTAATTTATTAAGGTTTTTGAGACTATATAAAATTCCATTTAATATGTGAAGTAGGATTTACCGTTTTAAATGCAAATATTTCAGCTCAATGCATGATTCAACACTGGACATTGAGAAGCTACTTATAGTGGTATATTCCAAACTGATTTCCTTGATTAAAAGCAAAAACACTA
The DNA here is from genome assembly GCF_021184085.1 of Oncorhynchus gorbuscha. Lineage (NCBI taxonomy): Eukaryota > Metazoa > Chordata > Actinopteri > Salmoniformes > Salmonidae > Oncorhynchus > Oncorhynchus gorbuscha. The sequence goes on from NC_060173.1 coordinate 79,643,036, forward strand.
TATTACAGATATTCTCAATCTATTTCATTTCTAGATAAACTCTAGGACTCTATTTTCTTAATGTCAGATAGGGGAAGGCGCAATAGTATTTCCTGGCTGAGCCCTAGTTAAAAAGTTGTCAGGTTCTGGAGACAAGACAGTGGCATATTTTTATATATGTGTTATTTGATAACTTAATGATTGTTAGGTTAATCAAAAGAGGTCATGCTTTCGTTGGTGTTTTAAAATCGGTTTAATTGATTTAGCAATTTTATCACTGGTGCCTCCACATATAGCTCTGTAAGTGACTTTATATTTGTTACTCTGCATAGTATCTCGGACAAATCATCTACACAGGGTTCACTAATGGAAACACTTTGTAACCGAGGTATGCCATGGAAAACATCTGGTTTCCGCTCAGGTTATGGATGTGTCACTGCAAACCTTAAAGGTCTTCAATGATGTCACCATTGCCGTTGATTATAAGCAATATTGTGCCGCTATTTTTATTGACTTGGCCAAAGCTTTTGATACGGTAGACAATTCCATTCATGTGGGCTGGCTAAGGAGTACTGGTGTCTGAGGGGTCTTTGGCCTGGTTTGCTAACTACCTCTCTCAAAGAGTGCAGTGAATAAAGTCAGAAAATCTTCTGTCTCAGCCACTGCCTGTCACCAAGGGAATACCCCAAGGTTCAATCCTAGGCCCCACACTCTTAATCTACATCAACAACATAGCTCAGGCAGTAGGAAGCTCTCTCATCCTTTTATATGCAGATGATACAGTCCTGTACTCAGCTGGCCCCTCCCCAGGTTTTATGTTAAATGCTCCACATCAAAGTGTCCAACAAGCTTTCTCTACACTTAACCTTGTTCTGAACACCTCCCCACAGGTGTGATTACTACCTCCTGAGGGTTTAGTGCTTGAGGTAGTCACCTCATACATAGTCACCTCATACAAGTACTTGGGAGTATGGCTAGACGATACACTGTCCTCCTCTCAGCACATGTCAAAGTTGCAGGCTGAAGTTAAATCTAGACTTGGTTTCCTCTATTGTAACCGCTCCTCTTTCAACCCAGCTGCCAAACTAACCCTGATTCAGATGACCATCCTACCCATGCTAGATTACGGAGACAATTTATAGATTGGCGAGCGGCTAGACTTTCTTTACCATTCGGCCATCCGATTTGCCATCAATGCTCCTTATAGGACACATCACTGTACTATACTCCTCTGTAAACTGGTCATCTCTATACTCAAGGTTACAAAGTCATTATCAAATGGTTAGTTTGGTTCCGTAAATAAAAGTACAAAAGTCCCACAGTCAATTAGGAAATGAGGGCAGGGCTGCAGTACGTTCTCTGATCATCACAGACTTGTAGTTGAGGTCTGTGTACATCTGAGGAGCAGTACCCGATTTGTACAGTACCGTCCCACTGTAGACAGATATATGAATGGATAAGGGGGGTGGATACATACAGTACCAGGTCTGTGATACCACATGGAAGATATCTTTGTTAAACAGCTTTGGAAGCGTTTTTAAACACGTCTTAAAAGAGAAATTCTGTATATTTGTATCACCTTTAAAATAAATAAATGAAGCACATGTTTGGATGTGATAGATGTCAGAAGATAAGGCTCACTAAAGGATCTGCAGTTTGTCATGAAATATATATTTTAGTAAAACTCTTGATAGACCACTCAAAATGTTCACCTTTATTTCATTTCCGGGTACATTTACACATGAAAAGATCAGGTGGGTAGGTACCTTCTTTAAGACAACACACTAGCAACTAGCCTCTGCGCACAAGACAAAGAGAACAACTAAGGTGCAGTGCAATGTGGAGAGTTCGTCACAGATATATACACTGAGTATACCTAACATTATGAACACCTGCTCTTTCCACGACATAGACTAACCAGGTAAAAGCTATGATCCCTTATTGATGTCCCTTGTTAAAATCCGCTCCAATCAGTGTAGATGAAGGGGAGGAGACAGGTTAAAGAGGGATTTTTTAAATATTTTTTTAACCTTAAGGCAATTGATTTTGTATGTGTGCCATTCAGAACGTGAATGGGCAAGACAAAAGAATTAAGTGCCTTTGAACCCGATATGTTAGTAGGTGCCTGGTGCACCGGGTTGTGTCAAGAACTGCACTGCTGCTGGGTTTTTCACACAACAGTTTCCCGTGTGTATCAAGAATGTGTGTACCACCCAAAGGACATCCAGCACACATGACCACTGTGGGAAGCATTGGAGTCAGCATGGACCAGCATCTACACCTTGTAGTCCCTGCTACGACAAATTGAAGCTGTTCTGAAGACAAAAGGGGGTGCAACTCAATATTAGGAAGGGGTTCTTCATGTTTGGTATAGTCTGTATTTAGTCTATTCATCTATGTAAATGTAAAAAAATACACCAAAACATGAAATATCCTGGAGGGGTCCATTTAAAACTCAATATAATGTCTTAATGCTGGTGTGTGTGTGTCATGAGTCCTACGACATGGACTAATAAATTAGTTTAGGTTGACTGGTTTGCAAATATAAATATTGAAAAAGTTATTGTAGTTCTGACAGGAGTGACTAGACAGAAACCTTTTCATGGTGAACAGTTTCCTCTGTGTCTCTCACCACTCAACAAATCTCACAATACCTCGCCTCAGTCACTACCACACTGCAACCCTGTGCATGGTGTGATTGAGTGGGAAGGATGTAGGTACGGTATTGCACCCAGGTCGCTGCGTGCTGCTGTCAGAGTCCCGCGGCCTGTCCGTGCTCACATCTGGGTGATCTTGCCCTTTTCTCCATTGTTGCCATTCTCGTCGCACTCGAAGCCTCCATTTTCCAGGGCGTACTCCTGCTTATCCTTAGGTGCCTCAGCATCCCCCTCTGCTCCCTCGCTGTCTAACTCAGATGAACCCGCTCCACACTTCCTCTTATACATCTGGTAAGCTGTAGGAAGCAGAACCACACATGTTACACCTACTGTGTGCCTTTACAGCCACAAATTCTCAATCTACATAAGCACTGAAAAGCATCAATAATATAGTCTGAGAGAAGTTAATGATCAGACTGGCACCCGGGCAATCAATCATTAGCTAGAATGACAAAAAAAATGTTGGGAATATAGATAACACACGGTAGACAATACCAGACCATAGGCCTACTATACATCGATAAGCCGACCACAAAACCATTCAAAACTTTTGATAGCATATCAATATTGACATTAGCTCTTCAATAGCGGTATAAGCTGACCCACCTCCAACAAACATGACAGCCACCACCAGTTGGAAGATGCTGTAGATGAGTGGGAAGGCGAACATGACCTCCAGGTCTTCAGGGGAGAACGACAGCTGGACGATGGTGCTGCACAACTGGGAGTTCTGGAAGCCTGTCTCCAGGGCGATGGTACGACACCTTAAACATAATCGAAGGGCTTGTTAACTACAGGAGGTTCCATGGAGCGACGAAGGGCTCCGCTTGACTGGCGTGCTTATGAAGAACCTTCTGCTCTGTTAAATGAACAGGGTGAAGTTAAAATGCACTGGATGGTTTTCATTGTAGCGTCTGTGGAGTACCTTGCACATCTGGTACTGTAGTGTTTACATGAACTTGAATGTTTAAGGCATTTCCAGAGAGGAGACAAAGGGATTGACTCATTCAGGTTATTCAAGTATAATTCAGGTAGGTGTTATCAACACCTTCTATTGCAATGGTAACTTGGATTTTATCAGCTAGGTACAATATTAAGACTGGACTACCATGAATCATATAATATTGCAGTAGTACCTGTGCCAGGGTTGTCCGACAAAGCGGGCCATGAAGAAGCCCAGGGTGAAGCCTACGAAGGGATAGATGGCTCCGATGATCCAGAGAGAGGGAGAGATGGTCCAGGAGGACTGGTACAGCACCCCACCAACCACCGCAATTATGATGATGAGGAGGAGGCCAACTATGGAACCCACCTGCAAACACACATTTTACAGACTTGATTTGAATCCACAAATCGCATGCACACTATTGATCCCAGAATAACAACCTAGAAGTGTATAGTGTAGCAGTAGTGTGGAACAAAACCAGCTGTATGCAGTGTGAGGAGTTTAATCTTACCTTGAGGATCTTTTTGGCTATTTCGGGCCACTTGTTTTTGACGTAGATTCCCAGGGCGACGGGGATGAGGAGGGACACCAAAGTGATACCTGGAGAAGAAGATATACAATCTGTCATCATCTTCCAAACTGCCTCTGGAAGCAACGTCAGCACCCGAACTGTTTGTCGGGAGCTTCATGAAATGGTTTTCCGTGGCCGATCAACATGTGCAATGCCAAGCGTCGGCTGGAGCGGTGTAAAGCTCGCCGCCATTGGCCTCTGGAGCGGTGTAAAGCTCGCCGCCATTGGCCTCTGGAGCGGTGTAAAGCTCGCCGCCATTGGCCTCTGGAGCGGTGTAAAGCTCGCCGCCATTGGCCTCTGGAGCGGTGTAAAGCTCGCCGCCATTGGCCTCTGGAGCGGTGTAAAGCTCGCCGCCATTGGCCTCTGGAGCGGTGTAAAGCTCGCCGCCATTGGCCTCTGGAGCGGTGTAAAGCTCGCCGCCATTGGCCTCTGGAGCGGTGTAAAGCTCGCCGCCATTGGCCTCTGGAGCGGTGTAAAGCTCGCCGCCATTGGCCTAAGGATCCAAATGTTTTAGCATTCCTAACGGTGTTAACACATAGAAATACAATCTATATGTGGAAATCTATACAATTTATATGTTCCTGTGCTGCTAGATGGAATCTAAAGAGTGCTGTACAAAAGCATTCCCACCAATACATTGTGTAGATGGTACATCAATGCATATGGCCCTGTATGGAATGGTTTATTTTAGTATTTGGTAGCTACCTATGCTTTGGTAGGGGATCTGGATGGTGTCAGCAGAGGTCCAGACAGACGTGTAGATGAGCAGACACAGAGGCATCATCCCCAGGGCCAGGATAGAGGAGCAGGCTGTCATGCTGATACTAGAGCGGGGAAAACACACAACATGAGTATGCTGGATCACGATAGAAACACACTCGCATAAAAGTACTCAAAAACGTAGTACCAAAGGCAAAACTTGAAAGTAGGCTAAATCATCAAACAAATAACATGTACTCTTAGGGGGGGAAGAACAGGTGGTATCTAGAACCTAAAAGGGTTCTCCGGCTGTCCCCATAGGAGATCTCTTAAGAACCCTTTTCTGTTCCAGGTAGAACCGTTTTGGGTTCCATTCCACAGAGGGTTCTACATGGAACCCAAAAGTGTTCTACCCGGAATCCAAAATAGTTATCCTACGAGGACAGCCGGAGAACTCTTTTGGAACCCATTTTTCCCCCCATTCTTCTTCATCTAAGAGTGTTACTGCTTCCAGTCAGTCTCACCTGAGGTCCATGTCTCCATCCAGCCAGTAGGCAATGATATTCGAGCTGGAGCCACCGGGACAGCAGCCCATGATGATGATGACGACGGCCTGCACGGGCAGCACGTTGAAGGCCAGCGACAGGGCGAAGGCGGTGAAGGGCATGATGCCGAACTGGCACAAGAAGCCGATAAAAATTCCCCATGGCCTCTTGATGTGTCCCCACAGCTTTCCGGCCTCCACGGTGCAGCCCATGGAGAACATGACCATGGCCAGCATGACGGTCAACACGATGCTGAGAACTAGGCTCAGGTTCTCGTTGTAGTTGCTGGGAGCCACCAGGCACGACGTCCCCGAGCATATCGTGGCGTTGGTGTGGCAGGTGGCCAACGCCACGGCAGCAGTTGTCATTGGTGTGTTCATAGTGGAGAAAGGTGATTTAAAAAGGAAATCTAAAAAGGAACCCAATAGAAGAATTCCAGAGTGCGGGGGGGGGATGGAGAGAAGTCGTCTGTCCTGTGGTGTTGCGTTCTTTTAAGACTCCTCCGGCTCTCCTCCCTCCTGTATCCACGGTGACGAGGGCTGCACTGAGACCATACGCCTCTCCCCTCCAGGCCTTTAAGACCTACCTAAAAAAAATATATATAATAATAATTAACTCGTGCCTAACGTTTATGAGGTCAGTGTCCAAATGCGAATGCAGAAAAAGACAGTCATTGATTAAACTTACAATAAACATAAATTGCACCATCTTACTTTTTTTTATCACTCAGCTCTTAAATTTTATTGTCCTCTTCCAATCACAGCCATGCAACATCATCATCCTGGTACCGCCACCAAAGGAGCGATGATGCCTACCAGTACGTGTTGAGCGCGGGCACAAGGTCCTGTCTGATGTGCGTCACCTCTCCCCAGTGGGACTGTAAAAGAGTAGGACTGGAAAAAGTCCCTGGGTGTTGGACCCACTATGGGGAAAAAAAAGAAGCTAGACAGCGACAGTGTCAGTCACTGAAAGACACAAAAATGACACTGTATAGGCCTCGTACCCAGTGGGGGGGCGTTTAGCGGTTAGAGGAAGACAAGGACAAAAAGTACCTGAGTTATTCACACTTCTATCGTTTGGAGAAAGAAAATGAGACATTGTGAAATTCATACCCTAGGAAATAATAATATAATATCAACCAAGTAGATGGATAAATATCTGTCAACAAAAAAAACATGGAAATAATGTGTTACAGCACAAACAACTGTGACAACGTGTGTGTGCCTCACATTTCACTATATAATCAGTTGTATTACTGTGCCTCAAATGTATCACAAACCATCTGATTATATTGTAAGTCTGTAACAAGTTTGTTCTTCTTACGCAACTATCCCGTTGATATTACATGAATGTAACCGTATTTTTCCCTGAGATGAGACCTTGGTTCAGTCGTACTCCAGAACTGATCACTTTCCCCACAAAACACACAAGTTTTTGCTTACCTTAGTCCTTCTTTCCCCATGAATTCTGTCATTCATTAAATGCTAGGGGAAATGTTTAACAAAGTCTCCACCAGTAGCTTACTATAAATGACCCTTTAGGTCCAGAGTTCTACAACAACCAACACAAAATGTTTCCTTTTATAGTTTTTATTACAAAATTAAAACAATCCATATTCCCATCACCATACAGTGCATTCAGAAAGTATTCAGACCCCTTCCCCTTTCCACATTTTGTTACATCTTATTCTAAAATCAATTAAATAAAAACATTTCATCAATCTACACAGAATGACAAAGTGAGAAAAAAAGTGTAGAAATATTTGCAAACAATGACAAACAGAAATACCTTATTTCCATAACTAATTAGACCCTTTGCTATAAATTGAGCTCAGGTGCATCCTGTTTCCACTGAGCATCCTTGAGATGTTTCTACAACTTGATTGGAGTCCACCTGTGGTCAATTCAATTGGATATGATTTGGAAAGGCACACACCTGTGTGTAAGGTCCCACAGTTGACAGAGCAAAAACCAAGCCATGGTCAAAGAAATTGCCAGTAGAGCTCTGAAACAGGATTGTGTCGGCACAGATCTAGAGAAAATTACCAAACAATTTCTGAACAAAGTGGCCTCCATTATTCTTAAATGGTAGAAGTTTGGAACCACCAAGACTCTCCCCTGAGCTGGCCACCCAGCAAAACTGAGCAATTGGGGGAGAAGTGCCTTGGTGAGGGAGGTTACCAAGAACCCGATGGTCAGTCTGACAGAGCTCCAGAAATACAGGTGTGCCAAACTTGTAGCGTCATACCCAAAAAGAATCGAGGCTGTAATCGCTGCCAAAGGGGCTTCAACAAAGTACTGAGTTAAGGGTCTGAAAACCTAAGTAAATGTGATAGTTACATTTTTTTTTTTTTTTGTAATAAATTTGCAAACATTTCTAAAAACCTGTTTTTGCTTTGTCATTATGGGGTATTGTGTGTAGATTGAGGTAAAACAAACTGAATCGATAGACTTATTCTAACGTAACAAAATGTGGAAAAAGTCAAGGGGTCTGAAAACTTTCCGAATGCACGGTATATACAGAAATAGCAGTCTGACTATAGTAAACAATGTACACAAACACTAAAGATGAAGCGGCTCTATTGGGAAACTGTCTTCAGGTCAGCTTTTAGTTTGTCTCTGTTCCCAAGGTGAAAGTTCCCGTAGAGTCACACAGTACCATAAGAAAGCACTTCCAGAGAGTGGATCAGCTGTCTTGCAACTGATCTCAGGTCAGTTTTAAAATCTGTCCACAATATGCTACTGTATCAGTGGTGCGAGTGTTCATAGATTGAGGAAGTATGAGCTGATTCCAAACAAGTTATCAGCTGTGCTCCAGAGTGTGCAGTCAAAGAGGTGGTTAACTGGTCTCAGATCAGCTTCGACAAGTGTCTCCCAGCTGAATGCTCCCGGTCACATGGGCAATGAAACAACGGAGCAGGTATATCCCCGAAAAATGGAGAGAACTGTCGATTAGGAGAAGAGAGAGAGAGAGAGAGAGAGAGATCAGTATATAACTGCTTCAAATTTTTGAAGACATCCAAACATGCATGTATAGAATTGTCGAGGCCTGCTATACACAACACAGAACAGAGTAATGAAGTAGTTGTCAAAGTGAGAAAGTAGGTTTGCCTACCTGTGAAGAATGACAGTTAACATACTAGGGTATGTGTATGTAAGATTACAGGCCATTACAACGGGGCCCTTCCATGTTTGTAAATTAGCGCATTAGTGTGCTGGTATCTGTAGAGTAGCACCTCAGTGGGTCTGTTATCAGTTAGTTACTGGTGTGAGATATTCTTCCGACACTCAACCTCTATGGAATGTGCAGCCGGACGAAACCCCCAAGGCCTTGGCTGAGAGGCAGAGTGTGAGTGACAGTTAGTCAATCTCTCACACACACACAGAGTCTGTCTCTCCTGCACACGGTCATTCCCCTCCCTCCAATTCCAATGACAGTGTGCAGTCAGGTCTGTGTGTGTGTGTGTGTGTGTGTGTGTGTGTGTGTGTGTGTGTGTGTGTGTGTGTGTGTGTGTGTGTGTGTGTGTGTCCAACCATACGTGTGTGTCACTGCCACCATTATCTTGTCTTATCTGATCACTGATAGCCATCTGACCCAACAAGATAGGTAGGTTTTATTTACACAAATGCATGTGTGCACTTTCACAGTTTGCAATAAAGAAGACTGAACTGCACTGCAGTTTACATAAGAGAATATGTAAGCTGCACTGTGACATAATCCAGTCTGTCCTTTCCCTTCACCCAAAGAATTAGGAAGACAGGTTAATCAAACTACAGCACCAAACCTATGGCACACTTTCTGGTATACAGTGAAGGCAACAGAGATTTTACAGTACAATATCACCGTACTGTATGGGGTGGTTGGCATGTCGATGGAACTGAAGCATATCGTTCCATTATCGAAAAGGATGAACAAGACATATCTGAGATGATAGTCTGTATACATGGGTACAAAACCTGGTCAGTCTAGGTCATGGAAAGTTTCGTACACTCAGTGTACATTTTGTACACTCAGTGTACATTTTGTATGTAAGCAGTCAGCATGCAGCCACACTTTCTTCCTGTAGACAACGACAATTCCATCTGTGATGACCTTGGTCTAGTCATGTGATTGCTACAATGACATGAGTGAAATGAGTGAGAGAGGGTGTGTCAGTCGGTCTTTTTTTCAAATAAGTGAGACTGTGACTAACTCCATGTCCTTGAATATTGAACAATAGTAATAGCTTCTTTTTGGAAGCACTAACTCCGCCATGGCTTGTTAAGCCTATGGGGAAAGGAATGGGGCTCTTGGAGGATTTTCTGATAAATGCAGAAAAAAAAGGTATTAGGAGACCATAAATGCATCATAATTCCCCAATAGTGACGTTAGCTGAAAGATTATCTGTTAAAAAAATTACGTATAAGACATATGTATTTTTTTAATCAGATAATGTTCATCAGCTAACATCACTTTTTGGGAATTTTTAAGCATTTATGTAATCAAAATGAGCACATAAATGCTCCATAATTCCTAAGGGTCATTAACTCACAGAACAAAACATCTCCTAAACCTGTGTTAACCTTACTTTCGGTATTTATCCCAAAACCCCACTCTTTCCCCATTCATTTCCGTCATAGCAATGGCCATACGAACCAGAGGTAACACACTGTTTAGGACTATAAAAGGCGAGCTCTATAACGGTGTGTGTAATTCTGACATCACATTGACATTCTGACATGGCAAGTTCACAGTGACAAGCCATCAGTCTAAAAAGAGAGATATATATGGGGCACAATTTACTGAAAATAGTAGGGGTGTGTGGGTGACTCACCTGACCAGGAAGGGCTGTGGGAAGCATCTAACAGTTTGTGTTATGGCGTCCTGAAGTTGCAGCAGGTTAGTCAACAGCACCCCCTGGCGGCACTTATCGATCTTGGTCACCACAATCTGCGTCACACACCAGACAAAACAAGAGCTTGAATGCCTCATTAACAAGTTCTGATAGGCTATACGATCATGAATGAATAAACAGGTTCTCATCGTGTGCTAGTCCAAAGCAGACACTGTGTTCCCAATTTCCAAGCAAAACAAACGGTTCTATGAGGAACAATAGCGAACGCTTTTCGGTCATCTTCTGGGTGGTTTAGGACGCTGCAAGCGGCAGGGACTAGGCCTGGATTTTTATTTGCAATATGATGAGTGCATCCATTAATTCCATCTAAGTACATCAATGGGATCATTTTAATCTGACGCCAGTCCTTTAGCCTGTTGTGGCTCCACAAGGTGGACATAAGCTTTATTTAAGATCCCTGTTGACATCATTTTAGTTATGTGGTCAAAGTGCTTAATAACCTGATAGCTTGAATAATACAGCTCCATGCATTAAAGCACAGGACCAATCAATAATGACCCGGATCCAGGACTGCAGTTTTTAAAATAGCTGAGTGGGACAAGTTTGAGTGTTCTACATGAAACTGCGCTCTACAGTGAGTGGGATGGAACATAACACACTAAGGAGGAGAGGGAGAGAAAAGGCTTAAATGGCAATGAAAATGGTGAACCTATATTACAGCAAAATTCTGTAAACTTAACATATACAAGGACACAAAACAGAACACTGAGTTGTTTAACAATACCCTCTTGCCATATATATATATACACATACACACATACTTGAAGTCGGATGTTTACATACACTTAGGTTGGAGTCATTAAAACTCGTTTTTCAACCACTCCACAAATTTCTTGTTAACAAACTATAGTTTTGGCAAGTCGTTTAGGACATCTACTTTGTGCATGACACGTAATTTTACCAACAATTGTTTACAGACGGATTATTTCACTTAGAATTCACTGTATCGCAATTCCAGTGGGTCAGAAGTTCACATACACTAAGTTGACTGTGCCTTTAAACAGCTTGGAAAATTCCAGAAAATTATGTCATGGCTTTAGAAGTCTCCGATAGGCTACCTGACATTTAAATCATTTGGAGGTGTACCTGTGGATGTATTTCAAGGCCTACCTTCAAATCAAGTGCCTCTTTGCTTGACATCATGGGAAAATCAAAAGAAATCAGCCAAGACCTCAGGGGAAAAAATGTGTTCATCCTTTAGAGCAATTTCAAAACGCCTGAAGGTACCACGTTCATCTGTACAAACAGTACGCAAGTATAAACACCATGGGACCACGCAGTCATCATACTGCTCAGGAAGGAGACGCGTTCTGTCTCCGAGGGATGAACGTTCTTTAGTAGGAAAAGTGCAAGTCAATACCGGAACATCAGCAAAGGACCTTGTGAAGATGCTGGAGGAAACAGGTACAACAGTATCAATATCCACTGCTCCAAAACCTCCAGACTACGGTTTGCAACTGGACATGGGGACAAAGATCGTACTTTTTGGAGAAATGTCCTCTGGTCTGATGAAACAAAAATAGAATTGTTTGGCCATAATGACCTTCATTATGTTTGGAGGGAAAAGGGGGATGCTTGCAAGCCGAAGGACATCATCCCAACCGTGAAGCACGGGGGTGGCAGCATCATGTTGTGGGGGTGCTTTGCTGCAGGAGGAACTGGTGCACTTCAGGAAATAGATGGCGTAATGAGGGAGGGAAATTATGTGGATATATTGAAGCAGCATCAGTCAGGAAGTTAAAGCTTGGTCACAAATGGGTCTTTCAAATGAACATTGACCCCAAGCATACTTCCAAAGTTGTGGCAAAATGGCTTAAGGACAACAAAGTCAAGGTATTATAGTGGCCATCACAAAGCCCTGACCTCAATCCTATAGAAAATACGTGGGCAGAACTGAAAAAGCATGTGCGAGCAAGGAGGCCTACAAACCTGACTCAGTTACACCAGATCTGTCAGGAGGAATGGGTCAAAATTCACCCAACTTATTGTGGGAAGCTTGTGGAAGGCTACCCAAAACTTTTGACCCAAGTTCAACAATTTAAAGGCAATTCTACCTAATACTAACTGAGTGCATGTAAACTTCTGACCCACTGGGAATGTGATGAAAGAAATAAAAGCTGAAAGAAATCTCTACTATTATTCTGACATTTCACTTTTAAAATTATGTGGTGACTGACCTAACTGACCTAAAACAGGGAATATTTACCAGGATTAAATGTCATGAATGTTAAAACCTGAGTGGAAATGTATTTGGCTAAGGTGTACGTAAACTTCCGACTTCAACTGATAGATATATATATACATATTCAATTAAAACAGAGGCTATAGACGCTAATCTCACCACGTAAGGCCGACTGAACTCTTCACACATCTCCAGGGCGATCATATCTGCCTCCTGCAGCCCAACACTGCCATCCACCAATAGGAAGGTCCTTACCAGACTGATAGAAATGTAACACAGCAGAGGGAAGCATGATCATGTCACACAAACAGACAAATGCATTCGATCTACATCAAGACTCTCCAACCCTGCTCCATGAGAGTTACCATCCTGTTGGTTATCAAGCACACTCAATTCTAATAATTAGCTGGTTGATAAACTGAATCAGGTTAGTTTACAACAGAGATTGGATCGCAAACCTACAGGAGGGTAGCTCTCCAGAAACCGGGTTGGCCGTGATCTACACTGAACAAAAATAGAAATGCAACATGTCAAGTGTTAGTTCCATGAACTGAAATACAAAATACCAGATTTTTTCCACACACACACACACACGTTTTTCTTTCCAATTTTGTGCACAAATGTATTTACATTCATATAAGTGAGCATTTGTCATTTGGCAAGATAATTCATCCACCTGACAGGAGTGGCATATCAATAAACGTATTAAACATCAAGATCATTACACAGGTGCACCTTGTGCTGGGGACAATAAAAGGCCCCTTTAAAATGTGCAGTTTTGTCACATGACACAATGCCACAGATGTCTCAAGTTGAGGGAGCATGCAATTGGCATGCTGACTGCAGGAATGTCCACCAGAGCGGTTGCCAGAGAATTTAAATGTCCATAAGCTGCCTCCAACGTCATTTTAGAGAATTTGGCAATACGTCCAACTGGCCTCACAACCGCAGACAGCCCATGATCTCCACATACGACTTCTTCACCTGCGAGATCGTCTGAGGGGTGGGGGAGGTGCTGAGGAGTATTTCTGTCTGTAATAAAGCCCTTTTGTGGGGAAAAACTGTGGTTGGGCCTATGCCCTCTCAGGCCCACCCATGGCTGCACCCCTACCCAGTCATGTAAATTTCATAGATTAGGGCCTAATGAATTTATTTCCTCATATGAACTGTAACTCAGTAAAATATTTGAAAATGTTGCATGTTGCATTTAGATTTTTGTTCAGTATACTTACTGTACATAGATTGACGGCCACATAACGTAAAGCTAAAACATCCCGAAGACCTACTTTTTTCTTGAACCCAGATAGTGCTCCACCATCTCCACAAAGTCCTTGGGAGCCCTGTATCCATAACCAGGCATGTCCACCATGGTGAAAGCTTTGCCCACTTTGAAAAAGTTCATCTTCTTGGTATGGCCCTGAGAGAGAATGGATAAAATGCCAGGTAGTGAAAGTAACTTAGAGAATGTATGGAATGAGACAGAGCAATAACACAATGTAGGAGCCCCCCCCCCAATAAACAACAGATCTTAGTTTACTCACGGGTGTTTTGGAGACTCTAATTTCTACGTCAGGAGCCAGGGAGAACAGAGCTCTGATGAGAGAAGACTTCCCCACATTACTCCTGCCGATGAAACACACCTGGCAACGCGCACACACAATCACCACGATCAATATTACAATACATCAACAAACATCCAAAAGGGTATAAGGACCTAAACAACAAGCTGACCAAATTGAAAATATTAAATATACTACAGTTTTTTTTGTATTATCACTTTGAAGTTAAAGCTTAGTGTACGTAGATATTTGAATACTAGATAAGTTCACCTTAAAGTATATTCTGCGATGCTGAGCACACTGCTTTGGGTTTGCAACTGTGTGTTGCCAGCCATGACATAAAATCAGTCATTTGTAGAGATGTGACAGTGTGCTACTGTAATATCCCTGGAGTCCCAGCGGACAATCAGAGCTACTGGAGCCATCTGTCTCTGACACAAGATGGAGTCTGTCTGACACAAGATGGATGCAGAGAGCCGCTCCCCCATGTTGCCAGGGGATAAATCACACCGACAGGGGAGAGGTGGTGAGCCAAGCGGTAACTAAAACCACGTGTCTCACAATCACTGAACCCTCTGGCTCTGCACCACTCCTCTCTCCAAACATCTTTCCATTTGGAACTGCGAGGAAGAATCTAAGTTAAAGTCCTGGTCTGACTGAGGTTACATGAATACATTTCAGAATTGAGTTAATTTATTAAGCCATGGCCAATGTTCACTTCATTCCATTCTTCTAAGCATAAGAGCACGAAGGAGGGGGAGAGGGTTAATCTGCCCGTTCCACACTTAGTCATCCCCCCCAGTCTTCCACCCACCCACGCATGTGCCCCCACACACACCAGACCCGGGTTCAAATACATGCATTTGAATATGTGTTATTTAATATACTTTTTCCTCCTGTGTATTTTAGTATTTTCACAGCCCAAATTTGTTTTTGTATGCAAGTACAGTACCAGTCAAAAGTTCAGGCACACCTACTCATTCAAGGGTTTTTCTTTATTTTTTACTATTTTCTCAATTGTAGAATAATAGTGAAGACATCAACACTATGAAATAACACATATGGAATCATGTAGTAACCAAAAAAAGTGTTTAATTTACTTATTTATTATTTTTTAATTTTTTTAATCGAAATATATTTTATATTTGAGATTCTTCAAAGTAGCCACCCTTTGCCTTTGACAGCTTTGCACATGCTTGGCATTCTCTCAATCAGCTTCACGAGGTAGTCACCTGGAATGCATCTCAATTAACAGTTGTGCCTTGAAAGATGTTCCACAAATCAACTTTTTTCTTAATGTATTTGAGCCAATCAGTTGTGTTGTGACAAGGTAGGCGTGGTATACAGAAAAATGTCCTATATGGTAAAAGACCAAGTCTCATATTATGGCAAGAACAGCTCAAATAAGCAAAGAGAAAAAAAGACAGTCATTATTACTTGAAGACATGAAGGTCAGTCAATCCAGAAAATTTCAGGAACTTTCAAAGTTTCTTCAAGTGATTGTTTTTGCGTTTGCAATCGCTACGACGAAACTGCCTCTCATGAGGACTACCACAGGAAAGAAAGACCCAGAGTTACATCTGCTGCAGAAGTTAAGTTCATTAGAGTTACCAGCCTCAGCAATTGCAGCCCAAATAAATGCTTTACAGAGTTCAAGTAACAGACACATCTCAACATACACTATTCAGAGGAGACTGCGTGAATCAGGTCTTCATGGTCGAATTGTAGAATGGCGCCGGAGGGGATGCCTGACATTTTCAGTGCTCCTAACCAACTGTGCTATTTTGTTAGCTTTTTATTTAGTTGTTCACTACTTATTTTACACATAATGTTGCTGCTACCGTCTCTTATGATCGAAAATAACTTTTGGACATCAAAACAGCGATTACTCACCTTGAACTGGAAGAAGCTTTTTCCTTTAACGAGTCCGACGCAAATAATATACTGCTTTCTCAGGAACAGGCCCAAATCCCTGTCGTTTGCGTGAAGAAGAAAAGATGGAGAAAAAGGGGGCAGAGGTCGGGCTGCCATCTGATAATTTGTAGGCGAAGGAGTAAACCCCCACTGCCATCCGTTCTATTGGCCAACGTACAAGCATTGAAATATAAAAATCGACCTTGACCTACAATCAAGATTATCCAACCAACGAGATATTAAACTATAATGCTTATGTTTCACAAGTCGTGGCTGAACAACGACGACACGGATAAAATAAAGCTAGCGGGATTTCCCATGCACCGGCAGAACAGAGAATCTGCGTCTGGTAAGACAAGGGGTGGAGGGTGTGTTTCTATTTTTCAATAACAGCTGGTGCGGGATGAAAAAGCAGTCTCAAGGTTTTGCTTGCCTGAAGTAGAGTACCTTATGATAAGCTATAGACCACACTATCTGTATTATTTGTAGCGGTCTATTTACCACCACAAACCGATGCTGGAACTAAGACCGCACTCAACCAACTGTAAACAAGGAAATGCTCATCCAGAAGTTGCGCTCCTAGTGGCCGGGGAGTTTACTGCAGGCAAACTTAAATCCATTTTACCTCATTTCAAATGTGCAACCAGAGAGAAAAAAAGACAACTCTGGACCACCTTTACTCCACACACACACACACACACACACACACACACACACACACACACACACACACACACACACACACACAAAGCTCTCCCTCGCCCTCCATTTGACAAATCTGACCATAATTCTATCCTCTGGATTCCTGCTTACAAGCAAAAACGAAAGCAGGAAGAACCAGTGACTCGCTCAATACGGAAGTGGTCAGATGACGCGGTAAAAATTCACAAAGCCGCGGGGCCAGACAGATTACCAGGACATGTACTTAAAGCATGTGTGGACCAACTGGCAAGTGTCTTTACTGACATTTTCAACCTCTCCCTGGCAGTATGTAATACCAACATGTTTCAAGCAGACCACCATAGTCCCTGTGCCCAAGGATGTAAAGGTAACCTGCCTAAATGATTACCTCCCCGTAGCACTCACGTCGGTAGCCATGAAGAGCTTTGAAAGGCTGGACATGGCTCACATCAACAGCATCCTCCCGGACACCCTAGACCCACTAAAAGTCGCATACCAGTACATCACAGAGGCCGAGCTTCCTACCATCCAGCGTCAGAGGAAAGCCCCAAAAAACGGTCAGAGACTCCAGTTACCCAAGTCATGGACTGTTCTCTCTGCTACCTCACGACAAGCGGTACCGGAACACCAAGTCTAGGACCAAAAGGCTCCTTAGCAGCTTCTACCCCCAAGCCATAAGACTAATTATTCAGCAATCGAAAAAAGGGCCACCGGACTAGACATTTACACCCCCCCCTGGTGACACCATCATAGATTTATTTAGAATTCAAGGCACACTTAACCAGCATGGCTACCACAGCATTATGCAGCGATATGCCATCCCATCTGGTTTGCGCTTAGTGGGACTATTAATTATTTTCTACAGGAGAATGACCCAACACACTGTGTAAGGGCCATTTGACCAAGGCGGCGAGTGATGTAGTGCTGCATCAGATGACCTGGCCTCCACAATCACCCGAACTCAATCCAATTGAGATGGTTTGGTATGAGTTGGACCACAGAGTGAAAGAAACTCCTTCAAGACAGTTGGAAGAGCATTCCAGGCAAAGCTGGTTGAGAGAATGCCAAGAGTGTGCAAAGCTGTCCTCAAACAATTTTCAAATATTTTTCCAAAACATATTTCAAATGCCCTGAAATAATCAGTACTAAAAGTTTGGCAAAAAAAGGCTAATGTTATATACAATTCTGTCAACAGAAAACAGAAAATCAAGATGGAGGATAGCCTTATGTTTCATCTAGGGTCAGCAACATCTGTTTCACTCTTGATCTCTGGTCCAGTCGTCAAACAAAATCATACAACCAAAGTCAACACTGTGGTAACATGATTGCTGCTTTTGCTAATTTTGAAGACACAACAACCTCTGAAGAAAAGGATAATGATGCAGAAGAGGAAGGTTTGCAACCTGTAAGTTCCACTGACCTTGAAGTTCACTTTCCACAGCATGAAAGATGCTTTGCTCACACACTATAGCTCACCATTAGACTGCCTTAAATCTACAGATAAAGGCTTTGGAAATGGCTTTGCTGAGGTTATTACTGTCTCCCACTATCCCAAGCCCACATTTGCACAGGATCACCTTAGTGTGTCCCCTACAGCACCTTCAGAAGGTTATCATACACCCCTTGACATATTGCACATTGTTTTGTTACAGGCTGAATTCAAAATGGATTAAATAGATATTTGTATCTACCCACACACACACACCATAATAACCAAGTGAAAGCATGTTTTTAGAAATGTTTGCTAATTTATTGAAAATTCAATACAGAAATATTTTATTTACACAAGTATTCACACACCTGTCAATACTTTGTAGAAGCACCTTTGGCAGCGATTCCAGCTGTGAGTGTATCTGGATAAGTCTCTTAGATCTATCCACGCGCGGAATGTGCAATACTTGCCCATTGTTGTTTTAAACATTATTCAAGCTCTGTCAAATTGGTTGTTAATTATTGTTCGACAATTCTTTTCAGGTCTTGCCATAGATTTTCAAGTAGCTTTAAGTCAAAACTGTATCTCGTCCATTCAGAAACATTCACTGTCTTCTTGGTAAGCAACTCGTGTAGATTAGGTTATTGTACCTCTGAAAGGGGAAAGCATATCCCAGTGTCTGGTGGAAAGCAGACCAGGTTTTCCTCTAGGATTGCGTTATGGGATTTATATGAATAATGACTAAATTATGTATAAATTTAAAGTAGAACTATAACTAAACAGAATACTACCCTGTCACTGTATGAATCTTATTATAATCAAAACACTGAATATAACGCGTGTAGTTTTAGTCAAGAATTAGAACAAGGACTTTCTGTTCCTTGTTAGAAACGAATGGAGCTATCGTCAGACCGGCTGGAAAACTGTGTTCCTTACAGGACATTCTGTCCCCACCCAGGGAGGGGAGAGACCATGGGCTTGTAGAATAATGTTTAACAGGTGGCAGACAATGTGAGAAGGCTTGTGAACTATACTGCCATTGTATCTGAGAGGAGGAGGGACATTTATGATGAAATGTGAGGTATATAAACCAATGTACATGGTATTATTACCAGAGCGCTCCAGAATTAACGCTATTGGATAATGTTGATGACTGGTCTCTGTCTATTTTATGTCAATAAGAACCTTACAAATTCTTATAAACGGACAGTGTTTTAATTGAATTGGTTAATTAACACATAGGAACTAAATTCCTCTAACAGACTGTGCCTGTGTTTAGCTCCATCCATTACAAACTCCAGTCCTTAACGATTAGAAGTATACGTATAACATGATGCAGCCAACACTATGCTTGAAAAGAAATGGAGAGTGCTACTCAGTAATGTGTTGTATTTGATTTGCCCCAAACAATAAGAAAAACATGAAAATCATGTTAAACACTATTATTGTCCATGCAACTTATGTGACTTGTTAAGCACATTTTTACTCCAGAACTTATTTAGGCTGGCCAAAACAATGAGGTTTAATAATTAGGGCCGGCAGGTAGCCTACGGGTTAGAGCGTTGGGCCAGTAATTGAAACGTAGCTAGATTGATTCCCGAGCTGACAAGATAGAACTCTTTAGTTCTGCCCCTGAACAAGGCAGTTAACCCACTGTTCCTAGGCAGTCATTGTAAATAAGAATGTTGTTAACGGACGTTGCCTAGTTAAATAAAAGGTTACAATTTTTGTTTTAATCCTCAAATGATATAGTCTCTTAGACTTCATTTGACACACAGTTTGACTAGCTTTGGGATACATCGCAATCTGTGTATTGGTTGAACTCCCTGAGTTGTGCATCGTTCCTGTGGGTGGTGAAGAAAAATAACCATACCACAATATAGCCGTTTCCTATCAACAAAGGCAAATGTATCATCTTTAGGAACTTGTGTGTCCCATGGTGTTTATACTTCCATACTTTTGTTTGTACAGATGAATGTGGTACCTTCAGGCATTTGGAAATTGTTCTACAATTTATTTTCCCATGATGTCAAGCAAAGAGGCACTAAATTTGAAGATAGGCTAATAGACATAATTGACATAATTTGAGTCAATTGGAGGTGTACATGTGGATGTATTTCAAGGCCTATCAGAATCTTCTAAAGCCTTTGACATCATTTGACATTTTTCAAGCTGTTTAGAGGCACAGTCAACTTCGTGCATGTAAACTTCTGACCCACTGGAATTGTGATACAGATTATTTCACTTATAATTCACTATATGTAAACAATGGTTGGAAAAATTACTTGCGTCATGCACAAAGTAGATGTCCTAACCGGCGTGCCAAAACTATAGTTTGTTAACAAGAAATGTGTGGAGTGGTTGAAAAACGAGTTTTAGTGACTCCAACATAAGTGCATGTAAACTTCTGACTTCAACTGTACATATTCCAGCATTCTCTGCAGTTGTGGAGTTGCTTTTCCAACATTGGAGGACGTATCTTCAGACCAAACCACTGCTCCATGTCTGACAGGCTTTTTGAAACACTGATGTTTAAAAAAAAAAATGTAACAATAACATCTTTTCATCTTCCTTGAGACACCAATGTTAAATTGAAGCTGCATATTGTGATCTAAAAGTTAAATAAGACCTAGCCTATACAAGTGTTTTTTATTTAAAATCAAACTACTATGTACATTCACAACTATTTTAACATACATCCCTCCACCTACCTCTGGCTGGTTCTGTGAGGGCGCGTGTTCCATCCTCACGGCGGAGGTGTGGTAATCAATCTTGTGTGAGGAGGACGGGGAGAAGAGTTTCTCTGCCTTGGTTATGTCCTCCACACTGGGCTGGAAGAGCTGGAAGTGGCCCCTATCCACTGAACAAGCCAAGTGGGGCTCCAGCTCACTGAAGGGAAACAGCAGGCCCCGGAGCTTCCTCTGGGGGAGCAGGGAGGCTTGATGGAAAGAAGCCAGATTGTGGGCACCCTGCTGGGATGCAGTCCAAAATCCAGTCCCTGGCTTTAGCCATAGCCTCCTGCAGAACATCTTTTGTTTGATGTGTGAGCTGCAAAGATATGATGTCTTATAGGTTATCTCTGTGTATTTTCTTTTTTATATAGTAACAATTGTTGGTTGGCTGTTTTGGAACACCACTATGCACCACCCTCACACAAGTGTAGGCAATTATCATTATCACTGAAGCACTTTAATAATAATACAATGGGTTTGGCACATCTCTTGATGCTCTGATAAAGTCACAACTGTCGGGACGCGTTTGCCTACCCGGACGAAAATAAAAAGGTGAAATGAAGGTGACATCTTTTAAAAATATTGTGCCGTCGTTTCCCAATGTTCGTGAACTTGGGATTTAATGGGTAACGTTAGGTTAACACATGACAGGGCTATTATTACATTTTATGGCAACTAGCTAGCTATCTGTTTACTTCGCAATTCTTAATTATAATTAAACTTACCCAATGACTTGCTGAAATACTACGCCAATAATTCCTGTGCGTTTAAATGTGACAATACATATATTGATCAAATTACGAAGAGATGCATTGTTACACGTACATTTTCTAGTCAACGTCCTCCATGTTTGATTTTTAATGGTTACATTGAAATGCAACCGGCAGACAAATGTTGACACGATTGTCGTTCCGCCTTAAAACCACCCTCTCCATTCTCGAAGTATTTTTCTTCTTCGATGAGGTTTAAAGACAGCCACTAAATATTGCATTACCGCCACCTACTAGACTGGAGTGGAACTTCCTTATACTTTGCATGAAAAAATAAATATATAAACAAATACCCTACAATCTAACACTACACTCACACAAAATTAAAAAATAACACCACCCTAGTCCACTATTTAAATCTATTTAGTCCTACCTCAGGCCAACAACCTGAAAGGATGGGACTCCACCACTTAACACACCCAGTAATTCTTCTGATGTTAAGTCATGCACACCAAATACCTCTCTGCAGCTACCACAACCTCCATGTTCTGTGACCTACATTCTATCCCTGCAGTACAGTTAATAACCATTGCTATAAATGCTAAAAATCCAAACTTACTGAAACATATATCACTTGTTGGCCTATCCCTCTGAATTGGTACAGATCTACTCTTCCCGTACTTTCCCCAATGCTACACATTCCTTTGTCCTCATGGCCTTCTTCACACTTCTCACACCTAGGAACCTCCCTTCTATACACTGCTGCCACATGCCCATAAGCTTGACACCTGTAACAACGTAATGTATTCGGCACAAGAGCTCATACAGGATAACATATATCCTAACATCACTATGTCGGACAAACATCAAAACTCAAAAGAACAGACAATGACTCTTCTGTTTCACCACTCATGCCGCCATGTTTCTTTCCCCCATTCGTCTAACGCGGAGGAGCGCCTTCTCCTTCCGACCAGCAGAAACACAAACAATTATCACAAGACCACTTCAGGTTAACTTTACTGATTCCACAGCTCCCAACTCTGTTTTCACTCACCCTGAAACCACAAATGGATCAGCCAAAAGGCAAGGGTTCACTTTTTCCAGAAAACTTCACTCCTACTGTCACAGACTAATCTTTATCCTGACCCTCGGTGCAAGCCTCAGGCTCCGAGAACTTCACCACACCTACCATCTCCAATACTTCGACCTCAATCACTTCCATTTCTCCTCCTGTCTTCAGCTCACTCCATTTACACTTACATTCTTCTTTAACAAGCCATCTCCCTTTTTTGACATTTTTCGCCGACTCAAGCTCACCCTCTTCCTCCCTCTCTTAGACCTCCTCTGCCTCTCTTTTTCTCTCCATTCCTCCTCCGTATTCCAAGTATACGTCTCCTTATGATAACACTGCACTTCTCCTGACATACATCTTGTTCTTGCCTTCTCAAGGGACCCCATTTAACCAGCTGTCACAATCTCCGTACAATCAGCACGAACCCCTCAGGATGTAATGCTCAACAGTGCAGCCCACTTGTAAAACAGCTGCTTCATCTTGATGTTCTTCTTTATCAAAAGCTACCGCAACGCTTTTCGATTTCCAGCAAGTGTGCTCTTCCAACCACCATCCACCGTCTGAAATCCCTGTCAGCATTGAGTTTCTGCATGAACAGTTATGTCTAACTTCATGTCACTCATATATATTGTTGATGTAGTTGATGTAGTCCCAGAAAATGCCTCAGCATTAGTCTTCCAACAGGACAACCTTCCAACAGGACAATGACCCTAAGCACAAGGCCAAGACAACGCAAGAGTGGTTTCGGGACAAGTCTCTGAATGTCCTTGAGTGGCACAGCCAGAGACCGGACTTGAAACCAATTGAACATCTGGAGAGACCTGACAATAGTTGTGCAGCAATGCTCCCTATCCAACCAGACAGAGCTTGAGAAGATCTGCAGAGAATAATGGGAGAAACTCCACAAATACAGGAGTGCCAAGCTTGTGGTGTCATACCCAAGAAAACTCAACTCTGTAATCACTGTTAAAGGTGCTTCAACAAAGTACTGAGAAAAGGTTCTGACTACTTATGTAAATTTGATATTTCAGTTGTTGTTTTTTTATGAATTAGCAAACCTGTTTTCACTTTGTCATTATGGGGTATTGCGTGTAGATTGATGAGTGGGGATTTTTTTTTTTATTATCAGTTTTAGAATGAGGCTGTAACATAACATGTGTAATAATTCAAGGGGTCAGAATATATTTCCAGGTGTGTGTGTGTCCACCAAATGTCATATATAGGTGCGAGACCTGGAGAGGCCTACAAGCCACAGTGTCTCGCACCTACTGTGAAATTTTGTTGAGAATCGGTGATGATCTGCTGGTGCTTCAGCAAGGCTGGAATCGGGCAGCTTTGTCTTTGTAAAGGACGCATGAATCAAGCCACGTACAAGGTTGTCCTGGAAGAAAACTTGCTTCCTTCTGCTCTGACAATGTTCCCCAACTCTGAGGATTGTTTTTTACATCAGGACAATACTCCATGCCACACAGCCAGGTCAATCAAGGTGTGGATGGATGACCACCATATCAAGACCCTGTCATGGCCAGCCCAATCTCCAGACCTGAACCCCATTGAAAACATCTGGAATGTGATCAAGAGGAAGACGGATGGTCACAAGCCATCAAACAAAGCCGAGCTGCTTGAATTTTTCCGCCAGGAGTGGCATTAAGTTACCCAATATCAATGTGAAAGACTGCATGCAAAGACGCACAAAAGCTGTGATTAAAAATCAGGGTTATTCCACCAAATATTGATTTATGAACTCGTATTGTGTTGTTTAAAAATGAATATGAACTTATTTTCTTTGCATTATTCGAGGTCTGACAACACTGCATCATTTTTGTTATTTTCACCAGTTGTCATTTTCTGCAAATAAATGCTCTAAATGGCAATGTTTTTTTTTTTTGCAAACTTTTGCCATTCTGTCATCTCAGCAATATGTGATACGTCTGCCATACTCACGGGGACAGGATTGTTGTCCTGCACATCCTTTATGCACCTTATGTTGTCCAGTGTAGTAGGACTGTACTTTACCATCTCCTGACCCCCTCTAGCATGGGATTGTGTCAGCCAGTCCTGTCTATGCGCAGAACCTTGTCCATCATAAAATACTTTGATCCAGTGAGGGCCCATCTTTACAGACCGTGTTATAGGAATGATGGGTGCTGCTTCAACATACAAAACTATCTCCTTTGGAGCAGTTCGTAAATTGACCCTTGTATCTTATCATGCGCCTCATCACTCTCCCCACCAGCTTACATCCAGCTTTAGCCAGAAACTCAGTCACAACACTATCCTCTGCTGAATCAGGTAGTTCTTTATTTGTAACTGGAATTGAGTTCTGGTCAGCCATGTGCGACTTCAAACTGAACAGATTATTCTCTTTGAACACAACATGTTTTCCTCTGACTATTATTCCTCTGATCAGAAGCTTTGACCTTGCTTCCTTACTGAGAAGATACAGTGCCTCGCGAAAGTATTCGGCCCCCTTGAACTTTGCGACCTTTTGCCACATTTCAGGCTTCAAACATAAAGATATAAAACTGTATTTTTTTGTGAAGAATCAACAACAAGTGGGACACAATCATGAAGTGGAACGACATTAATTGGATATTTCAAACTTTTTTAACAAATCAAAACTGAAAAATTGGGCGTGCAAAATTATTCAGCCCCCTTAAGTGAATACTTTGTAGCGCCACCTTTTGCTGCGATTACAGCTGTAAGTCGCTTGGGGTATGTCTCTATCAGTTTTGCACATCGAGAGACTGACATTTTTTCCCATTCCTCCTTGCAAAACAGCTCGAGCTCAGTGAGGTTGGATGGAGAGGTCGCAAAGTTCAAGGGGGCCGAATACTTTCGCAAGGCACTGTATATATACGCCAGAGGCCATGTACTCTCTGTACTGACCTCAAGTGGTTTCGATGAATTTCATGTATGAGAGTGTGGTAGAGCTCCTCCTCCTTAATGGGGTTGGCTATGGCCTTCTTTGTCAGGATTTCTCTCTCCATGCTCCATGATAAAAATAGGTAAACGAGTCTCCTTTGGGGTCTTTTCGACCCAAAACCTCCAGGTCTCATTTTCCTTGACATCAGTTTTTGCATCGCTGAAAATAGCCACAACTACATCAGCCATTTTAATTATAGTGTTGGTGATTAAAGTAATTTGTTTAACATTGAAATATATCAACAAAACTATTCAGCATTATACAGCGAGGATACTTTTAACTCAATAATTGACAACTTGTTCGCAAATCGGAAATGTAAACGTTTCCTAGTTACAACTAGCACATGAACGCAGCAATAATAAAAGTTAAATTGGTTTCCATCACATTTTCAACTCTACTGATGGTTTTGTCTCAAACATATTTGTGTGCACTCTGGTCTAGGTACGTGGGCTCTAGCCAACAGCTCACAGATGTATAGTGTGGGTAGGCTAGCTACATGATGAGATTATTCTGGGCGAAAAAATACAATTTTTTATTTGTCAAAAGATCAGGTCACCAGAATAAGCCCCTCAATATGTATTGGAAAGGAGCTTCAAGATCATCATGCACTTCCACCACCTTGTGAAGTTCATCATTTATTTAATCTGTAGCCTCATGAACTGCATGTTTTCCCTAGTGTAATGGGAGGACCACACAACATATACATTTACTTTGATATGATGGTTATTATAATTCATTAATTTCACCGACACAAAAAAAATCCCACCTTGTCCACCGAATTTTGGTTTTGTCAAATTTGTCAAGTTTTCCTGAAAAAAATTTGCTGTTTCCATCAGACGTGTCGTGACATTTTTTTTGAACCAACATAAAGACCTACTGAGGTTTGGATGGAAACCTGGTTATGTATATATTTGAAGTGAAACTGAAGTTTCTCATATGTCACATGAACGTATTTAAGAGCAGTTTAATCCTTTTTGGCCTCGGCTACATCGTTCCAGTTGATACATGGCTGTCTGTCGAACCTCCTTCGGATTTGTAATGATACTGTAACATTCTTGAGGTCCTACTCAGGGTTTTGGAAAGCAACTGCCTCTCTGAATGTAGATGTCACATATATCGTCTATCACCTTCTGAAAGGGGATTAGGACGGGATTAAAATGATGACGTTTAAATACACCGAGCCAGGGAAATGTTGTGCGATGTCATCGTAAATTCGATTCTAGGAGGTGGTGGTGATAAGAGTGGCTCCATAGACCTCACTCCTTATACATTCCTTTACATTGACTCTTTGAGGGGAGATGATGCTTCAGGTGTTTGGCTGATATGTTACAGGCTACTGAACAGCAGTGTTTTCCAACCTGCTTTTACGCTGAACAAAATATAAATGCAACCTGTAACGTGTTGGTCCCATGTTCCATGAGAGGAAATAAAATGTCCCGTTTTATCGATTGGCAATTTGAATGCACAAAAATACAGTGACGAAATCCTGAGGCCAATTGTAAGGCCCATTTGTTTTTTTAAGGTATCTGTGACCGACAGATGCACATCTGTATTCCCAGTCATGTGAAATCCATAGATTAGGGCCTAATTTATTTATTTTAATTTACTGATTTCCTCATATGTATTGCAACAGTAAAATCTTTTAAATGGTTTCATGTTGCGTTTATATTTTTGTTCAGTATAGTTGGGTGAATGAGCATCCAGGACTGCCCTTACTTTTTCCATTGCAATCATTCGAAGCCCAACTTTAGTAGTAACTAAATTAAACATTGCTCCATACTCAGATATGACAACGTTTACCTGGTTTTCAGGTTGGGTTGCAGGAATCTGGTAATTTTCCAAAATTAACAGGTTTCCCAGAAATCCCGGTTGAAAGATTCCCCAGAAACGAGGGAATAAGCAGGAGATCTTGAATCCTCCAAACAGGATTTACGGAAAACCTGGGAAATGATAGAAAATGATGGAATTTTTCAACACCAGTTTCAGACCAAGAAAGCCGTCTTCTCTTTCTCCCATCACTAAGGTTGTGTTTCTTCTTGTACATCCACGAGGTGGCAGTGTTGACTGTCCAAAAACCTTGCTCCAGCTGGTTGGCCCTGGCAACATCCCCCTCCCCTGCAGTCCTCCTCCCTATCCACCCATTTGTTTCCTAACCCTCAGAGTTCTAGACAATTACTGCAGTGATTCATGCTGAACTGCACCAGCTAATTCAGAGAAATCCTATCACTCGCTACAATATTCTCCCTCATCCATTTACACTGTAGACCGAGGCTACATGCAATAATCATGCAGATGATTCTTTTTCATTTGTCAGCCACTTAGTGGATTTACTTTTCAACACTCTGTACATCTTGTACCTTTTGTGTGAATCATCAGTTGGTTCAGGCAGGCTCATATAAAGAGAAAAAGAGTTGCTCTGTGTGACCTCAGTGGGATTACTTACTAAATGAGATGGTGTCCGCTGCATTATTTCAGAGAGAAGAGAATGATGTTCCCTTAATCACATTCCAACAGGAATTACCAGCGAGGAGAGCTGACGGGATTCTTTATGGACAACCATTATTATGCCCAGAACGACCACCAGCCATTTATATCGCTCTTAACACAATAGAGAGGCGGGCAAATTCATTAAACCCAAAACCACACATTCCCAGGGCTTTATGAGGCACTTACTGGGGAACGAGACATACAGCAGGATGGGGGATGGAGGGAGGTAGGGTTGGAGGGATGAGAGCATGGAGAAGTAGTAGGGAGAGTGGAATGGAGGGTTGAGAGGACGGAAGGAGGCCCCTTCCAATTCTCTCATGACTCTGTCCCCACCCCCCATCATTCTGCATGAGCCACAGCATCAAATGGCAGAGCAATCAATTGTCCCCCAAGCAGACATCTATAGTAGAGCCATGATGGCATTTACCTCCCCAGGGTACACATCAATAAAATAAGACAGAAATCATAAAAAATGGATTGTCCCCAAACAACTTACTGAACCAACCCACGCTATCAAGCTAGCTATCCCCTCTTCTCTATAGTCTCTCTCTCTCTCTCTCTCTCTCTCTCTCTCTCTCTCTCTCTCTCTCTCTCTCTCTCTCTCTCTCTCTCTCTCTCTCTCTCTCTCTCTCTCTCTCTCTCTCTCTCTCTCTCTCTCTCTCTCTGATGATGATGATGTTCTCTTTAGATGTCTGTCTGATTTAGTCTGTCTGATTTATGTGGTTGAGACAGGTGTTGGCTGTATGTTGAGGTGTAGGCAGTGAAGACTGTGTCCACTCCAAGGCTGGGTGTTTCATTGTAGCACACACACAATAATACACACTGCAAACTAAAAGCTAATGGTGCTTAAACTGACACTGAATTATCATGCATTGTGACCTCCACTACCCCTGCAAGACACATAACCACATTCATTTGCATGTTAACCACTATTCCCCAACACCTCCCCCCAACCTCCTGCCCCTCCTTTTGTGCGATGAAGTACCAGAGCAGTTTATCAAGTCAGGAGGTCAAACTATCAATACACCTCCTACACACACTGACGCCTGTCGTGAGGGAAACCAACGCCTGCCAGGGATGATCATTATCACAATGTGTTCCTGTTTTATCTCCTCATCTGCCTAGCAGTGTCTGAACAGAGCCTGTGTGTGCAATGGGTATTGTATCTCCAGGCTTGCACCTGTAGCAACCACCAACATCTACTCAGACCACCTCGGTGTTGATAAATGTTAATTAATATCAGTGTTCACCTCACAAATCCTGTTTAGCCGGAGTGAAACGTGAAGCCACAAGCTCTCGATCCATATCTGAGCTCTGAGATGAATCTTGCGCTAAACTGAGCGGAGGTAAAACCGAGCTGAGCTGAAGCCAGCTTGCGCCCTAAGCCTGATATAACCATTCAAGTTCTCTCTTTTAAGAAACCCCCCAAAACCACCAGCACTGTCTCTCCCATCTATTGTCTCTTTCTTTAGGCATCTGTCTAGAATATAGCATAAATATTTTGGCAGGTGGTATTTGGAAGATGTTAGAGAGCTAGCACCCAGAGCTCAGGGATATCGATTGTGGCTTCCCTGCCAAGAGCCCCAGCTCTGCTGTTCGCCGCTGCTGGCATCCATACTTAGAGGGGAGGAGGGGGGAGTGACCTTGAGCCAGGATCCAGGAAGAGAACCTGGTAAAAAAAACACAGCAGTAAGGAAATGCAGAGGGAAACAAATGCTTTCTGGAGACGCCCGCCAGGCCACACTGACTCTGGGTGACACAAGGGTGGGCTGGAAGGAGAGAGAGCAAGAGAAGGAGAGGGAAGACAGCCACAAACACTCACTGACTGAGTGTAACCAGGGTGGAATGGGAGAAAAGAAGGCGAGAGAGAGAGGGAGAGTGAAGATCATACGCATGTGAATTGGGAACATAGTCCATCAGGTTACTTTAATTTGCTCTGAATTCCTGGAGTATTTCAGATAATGTGCTGATTTGATAAAGTTGTGGACTGTAGCCCTGGTCATCAGACGCATCAGTCACACAGCTGTTTACAGTTCTCCTGAAACCATCTACACCTGAAACAACAAACTACTATAGAACTTGTTTGTCAGATTCTGGGCCACATCAACACGTTATGGCCACACTCTCCCTTCCAGTGTCTGCATCTAAGATGTATAACCTTCTAGAGGCTGAGGACTGAGGCAAGACACACACACACACATACACACACACACACCCACCCACCCCAAACATTCACCCCCCCATCCGTGCCTTCATCCCTCTCTTTCTTTTCACAGAGATGATGTATCCCCTCTTTCCCTCTCCTCCACGGCCATCGGGGTCAGAGCCCATGCCGTCTGGAGTCTTAATCCCCACACTGGAGACGCCCGGCCAATACTAGCCTATAATAGATTTGAAAAAAGCCTAGCTTTCTTGTTTTTTTTCTCCTTCATTTTTTTCCTTCAATAAAAGAGAAAGCGAAAAAACTAATTCAGGAAGCTTCTCTACTGTAGACTACAGTTAAGACTCTAGTCTACAGCCAAGTGATTAGAAAAGAGAGGAGAGTTTCCTGGACAGTTAAATAATGAAGGTGGTGCTATGAGAGCCCTGCGGTGACCCCCAGAGAGTTATTGGAGTCTTCTGAGATGACAGGAACCAGTGTTAAGGTTTCCACGACAGCGGGAGACAAGGACAAAAACAGGAGTCCTGGATGTGTATCAACACAGGAGGTAGGTAGATAGATATGTAGATAGGTAGATAGGTAGGTAGGTAGATAGACTGTAATCATGAGTGTCACAACTAGCTTCTGCTTAGGTCACCAACGACTGTAGCTCTGCCAGGGTCGAGAGAGCACGAGAGAGATAGAAGCGGATGAAGGAGGATTTGTATTTTGTGTGGATATGAGACGGTTGTCCTTGGTGAGGGGGTTGGGGGGGATGCTAGTCATGGAGAGATAATGGCCGTGTCAGCCTCACACTGTTCTTCTCATAAAAGCAGAGCCAGGAGGAAGCTAAGAGAGACGAGGGGGGTGTAGGTAGGTGTGTGTGTAAGTGTGTGTGTGCAGCATTACACACTGCTCCACACCTCTCTGACTTTCTAAAGAGCCAAAGTCCTACTGGTCAAGACCACAACAGTTGTGCCTCCCCATCCTCACCGACAATAGGTCCTTCCCATGGCTGCACAGCAGCAGTATGGAGACACGCTGTTGGCCATTGTGACTCGCTGGACTCTGACAGCCCCGGGCATACTAACAATGTGTTTAATGGCTACACGTCAGATCGTCGTCTGTGTGGGGCAGGTGGGGGCATGGAGGGTTTTGTGGGGGGGGGGGGGGGGGGGTGCTGAGGTCATTGTCTGTCGATGGCTAGTGGGATCGGATGGGTGGCCCCAGAAGGTTAGTCTGTGAGATTATAGAGAGGAGAAATTGAGTAAGGTGACGTGATGAGGCAGACAGACAGACAGACAGACAGACAGACAGACAGACAGACAGACAGACAGACAGACAGACAGACAGACAGACAGACAGACAGACAGACAGACAGACAGACAGACAGACAGACAGACAGACAGACAGACAGACAGACAGACAGACAGACAGACAGACTGACTGACTGACTGACTGACTGACTGACTGACTGACTGACTGACTGACTGACTGACTGACTGACTGACTGACTGACTGACTGACTGACTGACTGACTGACTGACTGACTGACTGACTGACTGACTGACTGACTGACTGACTGACTGACTGACTGACTGACTGACTGACTGAGGAACCACATGAAAGACAAACAACTCTTTGAGACAGCTTCTGTAATACTCCAGGTGGTTGCTGGGGTCAGATGGATGGCTCTTTATCTCGGTTGTGTTTTTTTTGGTGTCTGCTACCTCCTGGGCCGTGAGTCTGTTGCCAGTTACTGTGTCCCAAATGCCACCCTATCCCCTTGATAGTGCACCTACTTTTCACCAGGGACCATAGGGATCTGGTCAAAAGTAGTGCACTACATAGGGAATGGTGTGCCTCTTGGGACAGAGACTGTGTCTCTCTGTCTGCTGTCTCAGATCCGACGAGACGCTGCCTGCTGCCTGGTTAAAGCAGTGATTGATTGAGAAGTCCTAGACCCCCCCCCACATGGTTCATTTGTTATACATTTATAGTTCATAATCCATCTGCTCACCCCTCTTAGAATTTCATCCATTTTTCATCTTCCTTTTGTATGAGGAGACGGAAGTGATGGATAGTTTTGTGTCTGTTCTGTTGTCTGAAATAGGCCCGGCACAGGTAGTGGGATCTGCGAAGACTCGCCAGAGATTCCCTCCAAATACGATTGAATCAAATGTGTTTGTTTATAATAGTGTTTACTGGGTCATTCCACGAAAAGGTTGTCTTTTGCATCCCTTTGATATTTTGAGTAGAAATTATGCACCAATATTGATTTTTTCAAAAGCCTTTTATATAAAGTGCTCTTTAATACAGACCACATGGATAATTCAATCAAGATTTTGATATGAATAAAGGCTTGCTAACGTGACAGAATTTAGCATTTTGACATGTTCCTCCGGCATCCCTCTGTCACGTCTAGGAATATTTCAACCCACTTAATCCCAAAACAGTTTGACAAAGTCAAAGATGATTATTTATTTAATGTGATTAGTGATTCATTTACGTCTGCCCCTCATTTTAAGGTGGAACGCTGTTTACGTGAACTGAACTCTCATTTTAAACTATTCCTTTTAAAATATTTATTTCAATAGAAACATTGAACATCTAATAATCAAATCTTAGCGTAAAAGCACGAGATCTGGTTCTCGTTTGGGCCCTTTTCTGGTGTTTTGTGGTGGAAAACTGAGTGGGTCGAGCAGAACACGTCAAACCTGTTACCCCATGGACAGACAGGCTAGAAATGTATAGGCAGTAAAAAAAAAAAAAAAAAATGTGAAGCTTGCATTCAATTGCCACTCCCTGTTGCACACAACAAGCTTCCACTCCCCCTGTGACGAGGGGATTGATGGCTGATTTAAGATGAAATCATCAATCCTCAATCCCAGTGACTTTATTTGGAACTTAGTAAGCAATTACGATACACATTTTTATTTATTTAACCTATTGAACCCCCCCCCCCCCAAAAAAAAAATATCACCAAGTTACACTTCTCAAATAGCACCACATTGGTGGAATGACCCTGCTGCATTCACCTATTTCTGTATTAAATCATTATGTTCTTTCAACCAATGTAAATCCGAAGCCAATTGGCTGTTGAGGTGAACAGTAAAAGTTTCACTAATACAGGGGATATTAGAATCCATTTTCATTGAGGAATGAATGTAGAATATAGTTAAAGTCAACAAAGAATCTTTGTTGCTCATCATTACCACTGTTTTCATTTGTTTGTTTGGAATAACGTTTGACCCAGCTTGTTTAAAGAGTATGAACCACTTTTCTGAAATCTAAGTTCCCATTCGCCTCATGCAGTTGTCAAGAGGAAGCCCCTACCAGCAGATGGCAGTAGAGCCCCACGGATCCCCAGGCAGCGGCTGAGTCACACAGAGTTTACAATCTGTTGCCTTTCATAGGGTCCTGGGAGAGTCCAGACAGAGTATGTGAACCTAAATCATGTTACCCAGCGTTTCTTCCTCTCTCTCCCCAGCCAAGCTCACTCATCTCAGCTGTTAACAATACAAGGCGGAGGGGGGAGTGAGTGGAACAAAGTCTGGAAGCTAGGCTGGCTAACCTTTAGCAAGGCCTGCTATGGGATGTGTTAACAATGGGGACGGCAGTGTTGGTGAAAGTCAGAGGGACAGAGAGAGAGTTATGACCCAACTATTACTGGGGTTGGAGACAATACGGATGGGAGAGTCAGACCAGACGGGGGATCAGGCCAACACTGAGACTGAGACAAGCCACGACTGGATCTGCTAACAGTAGGGATGGGCATTACACACGGTAGATATATGGCACAGAGCTACAACCTAAAGATGTGGAAGGGTTAGGCATGGCTCATGGCTCGATTGTGGCAAACACTGTAGAGAATGTTAATTTGCACTTTAGAGTACATTTGGCTAAGCTTCCGTCAGGTGCTAACAAACATTATGAAACGATCTAATATAGGACTTGCCAACAAGTCAGTCATAAAAACGTATTTTAACATCAGGCTGGGACACAGTGGGCCAGGCACGTGCACAGATAGGGGTCTACCTGTGCCCAAGCACCTGCTCCTTTGCCCCACACACTCGTCTAGCGCCAGTGACAGTGACACCCTTTTGTTATTTGGCTCTGTACTCCAGCACTTTGGATTTGAAATGATACAATGAATATGAGGTTAAAGTGCAGACTGTCATCTTACATTTTTGGGGGGTATTTTCATCCACATTGTGTGACCCGTTTAGAAATTAGAGCACTTTTTTTTTTACATAGTCCCTCCATTTTAAGGGTCCAAAAGTATTAGGACAAATACACTTATGTGTATTAAAGTAGTCAAAAGTATAGTATTTGATCCCATATTCATAGCACACAATGACTACATCAAGCTTGTGACTCTACAAACTTGTTGGATGCGTTTGTTGTTTGTTTCAGTTGTGTTTCAGATTATTTTGTGCCCAATAGAAATTAATGGTAAATGATGTATTGTGTCATTTGGAGTCACTGTTATTGTAAATAAGAATAGAATGTGTTTCTGAACACTCTACATTAATGTGGATGCTACTACCATGATTATGGATAGTCCTGATTGAATCGTGAACAATGATGAGTGAGAAAGTTACAGATGCACAATTATCATACCCCACGCAAAAAAAATGCTAACCTCCCCTGTTCTTGTAATGTTAAGACTCTTGCATATCTTGGGGGTTTGATATTTGTGTGTCTGTAACTTTCTCACTTCATTATTCACAATTCATTCAGGACTGTCTGTATTTATGGTAGCAACCACATGAATGTAGAAGTGTTTAGAAACATATTTTATTCTTATTGATAGTAAAAGTGACTCCAAAATGACACACTATATTATTTAGCGTTTATTATCATCTGAAACACAACCAAAACAAACAGCAAATGCATCCAACAACTTTGTAGAGTCACAAGCTTGATGTAATCATTGCATTCTAGGAATATGGGACCAGATACTAAACTTTTGACTACTTTAATACATACCTAAGTGAATTGTCCCAACAATTTTGTTCCCTTAAAATGTGGGGTCTATGTACAAAAAGTACTGTAACTTCTGTTCCATGCCGATATGGATGAAAATACCTTCAGATTAAAGTTGACAGTCTGCACTTTAACCTTATAGTCATTGTATCATTTCAAATCCAAAGTGCTGGAGTACAGAGCCAAAACAACAATAACATGTGTCACTGTCCCAATACTTTTGGAGCTCACTGTATATTTTTTTTGTATACGTTTTTTTGTCGTTGTTGTTATGAACCCACTGCCCCCAAGTGGTCGTGAGGTCGTCAGGTTCGCCACCCCTACCCTGTCCGTTAGACTGCTTCGGTATGGAGCTTACATGCGCCCATTGTGCCTTTCTCCCAGTCTGCCCTGTACCCCGGTATCCAAACATGCATGGTTTTAAATGAGGTCAGTGGTCGAGTGTGTGTAGCAAGCTACCTAGTTTAAATAGCAACAGTACTGCCACAGCAGCATAACATTTGATTTGGCCGGTTTGCTGATAGTCTACCCGCAGCACTTCATAATTCATTTCCTTATAGAGTCATAGCCTCGGGAAGAGTGCTGGAGGTGCTGGAGGTGCTGGAGCACCCCTGATAAATTGAAATATATTTCCCAAAGTTATAGAATGAATGCTGTCTGTCAGAAAGAAATGAAATAATTCAGAATAGCCTAGGCCTGTTACACCACGAGTAGGCCTATAATTTAGCCACAGAGGACCAATAGCTTCTTGAAGAGCATACAGACAAAACAGGTCTTTCGCAATATTTCAAATACAATCGTGAGAAAACACAGGTTGGAAAGCAAATGGCTCCTGCTGAAAAGAGAAGACTCTAATCTGTCTGCTGTAGGATACCAACATATTCAACTTCTAAATAGGCCTATTGAGCGAATATTATTTTCCAAAGTAAAACAAAAGAAAGAGGTAGGCTTTTGACACGAGCATCGACCAGCTCTGGCGAGTGAGCTGCACATAATTGGGTGAGTCAGTGAAACTGGAAAGCTTTTAGCTTTTAGGACTATAATTTCCTCCTCATATTGTACCCTACAATATGTGTGTCTCCACACATCCAGGCCTAGGATATTGATGGATTTAAGACAAAGTCGTTTTTATTGATCTCAGTTTGTCAGTGTCAAGGTAGCCTGTCATTTCCATCGTTTGTGAGGTATTAAAACCCCCTAGAGTTGATGTCCGCGCCCCCGTGGAAATGTAATGAGCATAATCAAAAAAAATCTCCATCAAAATCTGTCTATTTAAGCTAGAGATATGTTTGTTTTGTTTTGCGTGGGCTGCATCTCAATCCACCACCTATGTCAGCCTTCCGCATCTGTGGTGGAAGGTGGCCGAGCTACAGCGGCGTTTGTCCGACCATGAGCCATGCCTAAAATCGGTCTTCTCACGAAAGCGTCTATAGTGTCTGAACTGTTTGGCCTATAAGATGAGGCTCTCACAAACATGATGTTCTCTGTTTTGGAAGTAGTTTAGTGCCAAAATAAATGGTTTAAATATGGAGATAATTTTTTTTAAAATAATAATTTCATGATCTTTCTTATATCTCTCAGATATAGCACAGAAACGTTTGAAACAAAACACATTTTTGACTTGTTTTTTTCTATGTATGAATTGGTTATTCAATGCGTTTCTAAGGGCTAATAGCAGTAAGGCCAAGTTCAATGTTTCATAAAATATATGTTTTATATAGTTTTAAAATGATGTAGAATTACATGGAATACATTTCTAAAAAAAAAGACCAATTTTTTTTCCCATACCCTTGGCTACGAAGAATGTTCCCTTATGTGTGCAACTTCTGTAAGTTGCTCTATGCCACTACACAAATGTGATGACATGCCTTGCAATGCTTTATTATATTATTATAAAGTCCAAAAATATATATCTCACACTTTCCGGTACCACAGAGCATTTCCCAGGCCACACCTTTCTCGTCCTCACTTTTTGTTCTGGCACCTCCCGATTTACAAATGAAGCCCTGAACACAGGTAGTTTAGACTCTGGCTAATCACCATACTAAAATATCCACACAAGCCACTAGTCAGACAGTCATAGCCTATATCAGCTTATAACCAATACCCTCTTTTCCCGATGTCTGTCATGCCTTTAGGAGTTTGCCTTACAATTTGTGATGAGTGAGGCCTATACTTTTCTTTAAATCATGTTTGAAGAACAATTTTCACGACAGAGGCAATTAGTATATATTCTGAATTTCGAGATATTAGTTATGAAAGTCTGATTATGACAGGTATGTGCACGGCTTTATTGTAACAAACCTAACACAATAGAAAACCGGAGCGTTGGCGGTAGCGCAATAGGTTCAGGGGTGAGTGAGAATTATTTTTGCTATTTTCACAGCCAGAATTATGGTCACAGTAGCTGGCGGTGGTGCGAAGGGGCTTTTGATGAATAAACATGTTGAAGGTGTGTCAACTTGACCCCTTACTGTCCACTTAACTAAATGCAGGCCTATCCTATAATTGTAGATTCTGTTTTTGAACAGTAATTCCATGGCTTCAGTTTGGAAATATATTGTTAACATAGCATTCACACTGATATAGGCCTACTGTAAAATG
Organism: Oncorhynchus gorbuscha; assembly: GCF_021184085.1. NCBI lineage: Eukaryota > Metazoa > Chordata > Actinopteri > Salmoniformes > Salmonidae > Oncorhynchus > Oncorhynchus gorbuscha. The sequence continues at coordinate 79,680,755 of NC_060173.1, forward strand.
CATTATGTCTGAGCCATGGACAAGCCAAACGTTGTCAATAAGCAAGATTAAATTCACTATTGATGAGACCTAAAAAGACTGAATAATTCTAGTCAAATTCTAATAAATAAATAACTTGTTTTAGACCTAGTGGTTAGAGTGTTTGACTAGTAACCGAAAGGTTGCAAGTTCATATCCCCAAGCTGACAAGGTATAAATCTGTTGTTCTACCCCTGAACAGGCAGTTAACCCACTGTTCCTAGGCCGTCATTGAAAATAAGAATTTGTTCATAACTGACTTACCTAGTTCAAAACAAAAAAAAGACAGGCTATGTCTGAATAGTTACCAGCATACGGAGGGTGGAGTGTTTTTACACACATTCAAACCTTTCACATGAGCTGGGAAAAGATCCAATATAAAGAGAATGTCCAAAATATATAGCCTACCATTGCCGTTGATATGGCCTGTCGTGACTTTGCCACGTGAAAGGTAAACAAACACCGAGGCCAATATAGCCTACGAACAGATTCAGCACACTGGAATTCATGAGATTTGAAAGTGGAAGATGCATTTTTTGGACAACATTAGGAAGGAAAAACAATGAGGATTCTTTTGAAGTAACTTGATTTTCCTAAACATGCTTCCTACTGTCACTCACACCTTTCATGCAAGGGGCAACGCACATAACGAGTCCAAATGTTGAAAAAGAATGTCCAATATCAACACTGGTGATGTACATATCCAATTTGTATGTCACATGCACCGGCGACAACTGGTGTAGACTACTGGGAAATGTTTGCTTACAAGCCCTTCCCAACAATGCAGAGTTTACAAATAGAAACATTGTAACACAAGATGAATAAAATAAAATACACAAGAATGGAGCTGTATAGAGGGAGTACCAGTACCAGATCAATGTGCAGAGGTACCAGGTACTTAAGGTAGATACTGTATGTACATGAAGGCAGGGTAAACTGACTAGGCATCCATATAGATAATAATAAGGTATTTGAGGTAGATATGTACATGAAGGCAGGGTAAAGTGACTAGGCATCCAGACAGATAATAATAAGGTATTTGAGGTAGATACTGTATGTACATGAAGGCAGGGTAAAGTGACTAGGCATCCATATAGATAATAATAAGGTATTTGAGGTAGATATGTACATGAAGGCAGGGTAAAGTGACTAGGCATCCAGACAGATAATAATAAGGTATTTGAGGTAGATACTGTATGTACATGAAGGCAGGGTAAAGTGACTAGGCATCCATATAGATAATAATAAGGTATTTGAGGTAGATACTGTATGTACATGAAGGCAGGGTAAAGTGACTAGGCATCCATATAGATAATAATAAGGTATTTGAGGTAGATATGTACATAAAGGCAGGGTAAAGTGACTAGGCATCCATATAGATAGGCATCCATATAGATAATAATAAGGTATTTGAGGTAGATACTGTATGTACATGAAGGCAGGGTAAAGTGACTAGGCATCCAGACAGATAATAATAAGGTATTTGAGGTAGATACTGTATGTACATGAAGGCAGGGTAAAGTGACTAGGCAGCCATATAGATAATAATAAGGTATTTGAGGTAGATATGTACATGAAGGCAGGGTAAAGTGACTAGGCATCCAGATAGATATTAATGAAAAATAAAGAAGTAGCAGGAGTAAATCATGAGTGCAAAAATGAGTGTGCATGCGTGTGTGTGTAATGTGAATGTATGTGTGTGTTGTGTGTGTTTGTGTGTGCGTACTGTACGTTGTGTATGTGAATGTGTGTGTTTTGTGTGGGAGTGTCAATGTAGTGTGTGTGAGTGTGTACTGTATGTGGTGTGTACAGTGGGGCAAAAAAGTATTTTGTCAGCCACCAACTGTGCAAGTTCTCCCACTTAAAAAGATGAGAGAGGCCTGTAATTTTCATCATAGGTACACTTCAACTATGACAAACAAAATGAGAAAGAAAATCCAGAAAATCACATTGTAGGATTTTTTATGAATTCATTTGCAAATTATGGTGGAAAATAAGTATTTGGTAATAACAAAATTTTATCTCAATACTTTAATGACATAATAATGACAGAGGTCAAACGTTTTCTGTAAGTCTTCACAAGGTTTTCACACACTGTTGCTGGTATTTTGGCCCATTCCTCCATGCAGATCTCCTCTAAAACAGTGATGTTTTGGGGCTGTTGCTGGGCAACACAGACTTTCAACTCCCTCCAAAGATTTTCTATGGGGATGAGATCTGGAGACTGGCTAGGCCACTCCAGGACCTTGAAATGCTTCTAACGAAGCCACTCCTTCGTTGCATGGCGGTGTGTTTGGGATCATTGTCATGCTGAACGACCCAGCCACGTTTCATCTTCAATGCCCTTGCTGATGGTAGGCTTTGTTACTTTGGTTCCAGCTCTCTGCAGGTCATTCACTAGGTCCCCCCGTGTGGTTCTGGGATTTTTGCTCACCGTTCTTGTGATCATTTTACATCTCACGGGGTGAGATGTTGCGTGGAGCCCCAGATCGAGGGAGATTATCAGTAGTCTTGTATGTCTTCCATATCGTAATAATTGCTCCCACAGTTGATTCCTTCAAACCAAGCTGCTTACCTAGATGCAGTCTTCCCAGCCTGGTGCAGGTCTACAATTTTGTTTCTGGTGTCCTTTGACAGCTCTTTGGTCTTGGCCATAGTGGAGTTTGGAGTGTGACTGTTTGAGGATGTGGACATGTGTCTTTTATACTGATAAACAAGTTCAAACAGGTGCCATTAATACAGGTAACAAGTGGAGGACAGAGAAGCCTCTTAAAGAAGAAGTTACAGGTCTGTGAGAGCCAGAAATCTTGCTTGTTTGTTGTTGACCAAATACTTATTTTCCACCATAATTTGCAAATAAATTCATTAAAAATCCTACAATGTGATTTTCTGGATTTTTTTTCCTCATTTTGTCTGTCATTGTTGAAGTGTACCTATGATGAAATAAATACTTTTTTGCCCCACTGTATATATAGTCTAGTGAGTGTGCGTCGGGTCAGTGCATGGTAGTTTGGGTACCATTAGTAAGACTAGACAAAATAAACAATTGTGTTACTGCTAAGACCAGCTTTTGGAAAGGGTATTTTGTTTTAAAATGTTATTGTAAATTGGAATTCTCAATCCAAGATTACAACCAATTGATTAGAGAATTACCCCCAAAATTGAGGAGGTAGGTGTCAGCAGGAAGAGGTGGGGAACTGGTTTGTCTGCCCAATATAAAGGATCAAAACTGGCAGAGGAACAAAAATAGCAAAAATAGTTAAGTAAACCAGTTTAAGTTGAGGACCAGGATGTTGACAGCTGTGTCATACAGATTGCAAAATAGCTGGCAAGAGATTTTTGATGCACCAATTTCATGGCACAGGGTGTATGAGTTCATACATGAAACGATGCAAGATTCAAAACTTTTCAGCTAAACTTATCGTTCAGAATTCTTGCCTTCAACAAAATGTTGAATATTTTGGGCATAAAATCATCGCAGCTCTGCAGATGCAGAATCAATAGACCATTTATTTTGGTATTGCCCTCAGGTCGCCTGTTTCTGGTCTCAGGTTCAGAAATGGCTGAAAATTCATAGCATTAATCTAAAGTTGACCCTAGAAATAGCACTGTTAGGAGATCTGGAGAGACCGGGTCAGTCAATTACTAATATACTAATACTCTTAGTAAAAGTATTTATCTTTAACTCGCAATCTGTGGATTCTATTCAATTAGGTAGATTCAAATTGTATGTTAAACATCACAGCATAGTTGAAAGATACAGTATGGGGTGCATAAAAATCCGAACAGGGTGGTCTCGGATGGTTGAGGAGCAGCTCTAGGTGAACTGTGGGGGATCTTGGATTGGCGGACTGGCGGTTGGGAGCTTGGGTCGGTGGCCAATGGGTCTCTGGTTCGGGTCCCCGATTTGGTGGGGGATCTGTTTACGTGCCCTTGGGTGGGGCGCTTGACCCTGGCTGCTCATGTAGGTGCTCTGGATGGGAGTGTCTGCTAGATGACTGAATGTATTGTAAAAGTTGAGCGGCTTCACTGCATGTAGATTATATGTTTTAATATGTAATAAAATAAATGCAAAAATAAAGACCCGTCTTAAATTCTCCTAGTTGCGCTCACTGAAATTGTCATATTGGCACACGTTTGTAAGTACACACCTCAACCATTTAAATCCCTCCCACCTCAGCACAAGCCAGCTGATGTTAGACAGGTAAATTGCCGAAGCTGCCGTAAAGGCAAAAGAAAAGCCAATTCGCCAGTATTTACATGACACAATTCATTCCAAGAAGAAATTAGACACTTGCACCTCCTTACCGCCAACCAAAATCGGAGCCCAATGTGTGTAATAATAATAATATATGTCTTTTAGCAGATTATTTTATCCAAAGCAACTCATGCATGCATAACCTTTTTTACATATGAGTGGCTGAGGGAATCGAACCCGCTATCCTGGCATAGCAAGTGCCATGCTCTGCTAACTGAGCTACAGAGGACACTGCAGTCTAGACCCAGTGCAAATCTAAACTCAGCACTTCAGTGGGAGCTGTAATCTATATGACGTAGAGAGAGTGTGTGTGTGTGAGAGAACTGAGAATGTCACCAGAGTGAGGCTAGGGCACAGTATAATGAGGTCTAGTGCAGGAAGCTGTTTAAAGACGAACACAGGGGAGCGTGGCGCAGCGTCTGATCTCTGTGTGGCCCAGCTCGTTCCCCGTCACGTCACCCAGACCCTGGTGGCTCGTTCTCCTCATTCCCCTTTTCGTCCTTGTCGCTCCTGAGGACAGCACTCCGGGGGCGATGGCGATCCTTTGGCCCAGGACATGGCCAGCGATGTTGGAATAAATCTGTCCTGATTTGTGGGCCATGTAGCTACAACCATTATCTCTTGAGTCCTGTCCAGGCAAAGCATGGAGACGGAGTGCTTGCTTCCGTGCAGACAGGGAGGAGGTGGAGTGAGGTAGGGAGTGTGAGAAAGACAGAGGGAGGGGAAGAAAGAGTGAGGTAGATGGAGGGAGAAGGAGAGTGCGAAAAAGAGGGAAAGGTTGAGGGGGAGAGAGAGAGAGAGAGAGACCGTATTAGATTAGGTCCTGGATTTAAATCCTTCTCTGGCAAACTCAATTGCGGCATAACATCAAATCTTTCTGATCATGAGAGAGAGATGATGATGGTCTTTGTTTATTATGACTGCTGAGAAAGAGGGATTTTTACCCAACCCTCTTTGGAATGGAGATTGCTTTCTGGGCCCTGCTGTCAAAACTCTAGAACTCAATTCTCTTTGTTCTTCGGTCATAAAAAGTACAGTTTAATCTTCACCCCAACATAAAGCAAAGTGGTAATTCACAAAGTTATTTAATTATGCTACATTTTTGCAGAGCTGGTAATGCTTAATAGATTTAGCACATTGACATGCAAGTGTGCCAGCCATAGAGAGAGAGAGAGGGAGAAATGAAAGAGTGTCTGTCTAAACGAGGGGACTGTGTGCTGTGCAAGGCAGTGTGTTGAGCTCCTGTGGTTGTGGGTGTCTGTCCAGGCTTAGTGGTCTCTGGATGAGAGCCGGAGCCGTCCTCTTTGGGCCTGGTGGTGCTG